>NC_073694.1:111538832-111559022 GCF_029784165.1 Wyeomyia smithii
GGGCAGGATGCGTTGATTCCTCGCAATGCGTTGTCTATACAACCGTCGCCTGTTATGTTTACAATCTCCTGTCTTTTACAAATTCTATAATTTTCGACAATTGTACAATCATTTTCTACAGCAAATGTTTGCGTTTTACTCAAAACTGCTAAGTTATAAAATGTTGATATAGTTCTAATAAAGAATGGTAGGGTTTCAAATTTGATGTATTGGAAGTGTTCTGATAAGAAGATAGGGGTTTTGATAATGAATATTATTATCTCGAATTTTCATGATGTGTTCCTATGCTGAGGGATTCATAAATTTGGTCGATGTTATTAATCGGGATATTTTGTTTTTCTAACTTCTCTAAAATGAACTCCGTTTCGTTATCATTTAGTATAGCTCTGGATAGAATTCCTATTCTTGATAATTGTATAATTTCAAAAATGTCCCTAAGTTGGTTATTTAGTAAATCTAGATTAAGAAAAATATCATGAACTATTCCCTTGAGGTGGTTTTCATACATCGCGTTGGCGTTATTGACAATATTTGAGATTCTTCTTAAGACTTCAATTTGGTTCTCGTTAACATGTTGGATTAGGTCGTTGATTTTTGTTTCGAATTGTTGGTTGATTCTAATTTGTCGGTTGTTATTGTCAGTAAGTGAGTTGGTTTTGATTTTAGAATTCTTTTTTTTTTCTTCATCTATAATTTATTTGACACGGCACAAATACAATTTAATGTTTAACGGCGCCAATTATATCTGGTAGCTTACTTTCTAAAGTATCTTAATAACTTAAAGCAAATTTTTTATCCTCGCTGCCGACTTCGAGCTGAAACTAAATCTAACTTAGAGCTAGAATGTTTTGCATTAAAAGCACTGATTTGTTGTTTGATGGTTTTCCATCGCCATAGGTAAGCAGCATATGCAATATGTTCCGCTGCTGGGCCAAGATATTACGGACTGGCATATTGGGTTGTCTCCCTCGGGACCTGAGAGTATCGTGCGGGTCTAGTTGCTGTTTCCGGATCCGGGGTCTTAACGTGTTCTTGTCGTTTGGTTGGATGTAGGCGGAAGGGAATAGGATTAAACTGGGGCGTGGATGGATTTCAGGAAAACGTATATAAGGGACATGTAGGATAGGTCACGGCTCGCCAAGACATCACGAACAGGAACAGCCGACTGCCTACCTTCGGCCTGCAGGGAAGCTATTAATTTAGACCTGGCGTCACGGTGTACAGGGCATGACCAAACAACGTGCTCTATGTCGTGATAACCTTCACCACAGGCACAGATACCACTTTCCCCGAGCCCAACACGACGGAGATGCGCGTCGACATAAGCCGGGACATCACGCAAATGAAACCCCGACCTACATCCAACCCCTTGAACCACGGGTTCGTCGACACCTTGGGGATTATGGAATGTAACCACCTTCCCAGTTCCCCTCTGGTCCAAGAATTTTGCCAACTGATGATCGTATTCTGACGTACAAATGCAAAAAATTCATTAAAAGCAATTGGTCTTTCATAAATATCACCGTTTGTTGCGCCCACCTTAGCCAGAGAGTCCGCTTTCTCATTGCCCAGTATCGAGCAGTGAGAAGGGACCCACGCTAAGGTAATCTGAAACGATTTTTCGGATAAAGCACTCAGATGTTCCCGTTTTTTCCCCAGGAAATACGGAGAGTGCTTAACATCTTTCATCGATCGGAGAGCCTCAATAGAACTGAGACTGTCCGTAAAGATGAAATAATGGTCCGTGGGCATTTTTTCGATAATCCCTAGGGTGTACTTAATTGCAGCCAATTCTGCGACGTAAACAGAAGCAGGATTATCGAGCTTATGGGAGACGGTTAAATTGTTATTGAAAATACCGAAGCCAGTGGACCCATCAAGAAGTGATCCGTCAGTGTAGAACATATTGTTGCAGTTAATATTTCGATATTTATTGGAAAAAATTTTGGGGATCTGCTGCACGCGTAAATGATCCGGGATGGATGTATCGAAAAACACAGTAGAATCAGAAGTATTTGATAAGTCGACACGATTTGGAATATTCGAAGAAGGGTTAATATTTTGGGACATGTGATTGAAATACAATGTC
Source organism: Wyeomyia smithii (assembly GCF_029784165.1). Classification (NCBI taxonomy): domain Eukaryota; kingdom Metazoa; phylum Arthropoda; class Insecta; order Diptera; family Culicidae; genus Wyeomyia; species Wyeomyia smithii. The sequence continues at coordinate 111,540,922 of NC_073694.1, forward strand.
ATAAAACGGGTTTGAGAATTAAGTTCGATTAACCTTTCAAAATTTTCAATCACGGAACGGTTCAAGACCTCACATTTGATAAGAATACGAGAATACAGGCTCCAGAAGCGGTTTTTCAATGGTAGTACTCCAGCTAAGACCTCCAAACTCATCGTATGGGTCGTCTGCATGCAACCTAAGGCGATACGCAAACAACGATATTGTATTCGCTCCAGTTTGATCAGATGTGTGTTTGCTGCGAAGCGGAAGCAGAAACACCCGTATTCAATAACAGACAATATCGTTGTTTGGTAAAGCCTTATAAGGTCTCCTGGATGGGCTCCCCACCATTGTCCAGTTATTGTACGAAGAAAATTCACTCTTTGTTGACATTTTTTCATCAGATACCTCACGTGACAACCCCAGGTGCCTTTAGAGTCGAACCAGATACCAAGATATTTGTGTACCAAAACCTGAGAAGTGTTTGAAGCTGAGCAGGTTCATGCTTCCTAGAAAAAAATCACAGGAGGGTTGTGTGCGAAGCCACGACCGCAAGGTTGAAGTAGAATACTTTTACAAGGAAGATAACCCGGCTGTTTGCGTGTCAGTCATTTTGAAATCGGATTGGTTTCGTATATACCGCTTATTAAGCACAGTATCAACAAATCGTAATAAACATCACACTGCTGTGTATTTGCAGCAGCATAAAACCTCAGTTGCGGTTTATTAATAACCATTCATTATGCTCTTCAAAAAACATTTAGTAGCCTTGAAAAAGGTCGATTGCTGCAATTGCAATTTTCATTCAATTATTGCATAAATGCTTCATGGTCAAGTATACCCGCTGCAACTGCTACGCTAATCGTAGTCTTGCCACAGTTGTGGCCGCTATACGCTGCCATTGGTATCCGCTGTCCCTGCATCAACTAGTGCGCCATCCATTGCTCCGCCGCGATCCGCTATCGCTGGTATCCACTGCACTGCTACTGCTAAGGGATGACTGCTGTTGTCGCTGTCTAGAACTAATATAAGCGGCTTCGGCTGAAACAGGCTCTTATATAGGCCAAACAGCATATTTTCAATTGCAAGGTATATGATTCTGTCGACCGTGCTTGGGAAGCAATCATGTAACGACCAATCAGAGGTCGAATTTTGCGTTTTGAGAAGGCTTGACTATTTTCAATAGTACAATAGTTTGAATAATAAAATTACAATCATCTTCATTTGGGATGAATCTTAGAAGATTTTCCAATCTACTGCTGCAAGAACGAAGGAAATGCATCGAATACTAACCGGTTTATTAGCATTTGAAATTGGACATATTTTTAACTTTTTTCGGTTTTAGATTTTCATTTTACATCCCTATGTAGCCGAACTTCCTGAGAGAAGTATTCTACTTCAAAACTGCTATCTCAGTCTTCTCCGGAGAGAATTCGATACCTAGCTGTAAAGCCCAAGCAGACAAATTGTCCAAGGTATCTTGCAATGGTCCTTGCAAATCGGCAGCTTTGGCTCCTGTAACAGAGATTACACTGTCGTCTGCAAGTTGTCTTATCGTGCATGAATTTGCCAGACATTCGTCGATGTCATTTACATAAAAGTTGTAAAGAAGGGGGCTTAAACATGAGCCCTGGAGAAGACCCATGTAGCTAATGCGAAAAGTTGCCAAATCGCCGTGCGTAAAATGCATGTGCTTTTCGGACAAAAATTGTGCAAAAAATTGTTTAAAATTGGAGAAAATCCTTGTCGGTGAAGTTTGCCCGAAAGAATGTCAATAGAAACGGAATCAAAAGCCCCCTTAATGTCCAAGAACGCAGACGCCATTTGTTCTTTGCGAGCATACGCCAGCTGAATATAATAACTTATATATATATATATATATATATATATATATATATATATATATATATATATATATATATATATATATATATATATATATATATATATATATATATATATATATATGTATATAAATATATATATATATATATATATATATATATATATATATATATATATATATATATATATATATATATATATATATATATATATATATATATATATATATATATATATATATATATATATATATATATATATATATATACGTTACACCACGACCGAGCGGCCTAGGCGCACCCGGAGCCGAGACGTCAGCAAAAACCCAGCTAAGGCCCGTAGCAACAAGCGGAGGAACCAAACCAGCAACGAAACCATAAATTGACAATCGATGACGACTGCAGGATTCGATCGAACCACGCGGACAAAGGCTGCATCAGAATTGAACCACCGGAGGAACGACGAGTCAGCGGATTTAGTTTATTTAAGCTTTCTAGATTTAATTTTCAATTCAGTCTTGTGTGTTATTCAGTAGTGATCGGACATTAAAGTGTTAATCGTAGTAATAAAGTTTTTTTTAGTTCCCGCGATAAATCACGGCATAATTGGCGCAGTCTCAAGGCCAAGTGGTTAGACAAAGTGAACAGTGTTAACAGAGTGAATATCTAGTATCACAGTCACCGAGTTCTACAAAGAGGAACAGCCCACGTCTATGGCAGACAACTGATACACCCAGCAAGAACAACCCCTGAGTGAACATCAAGGACTTGCGGATATCAGAGGACCGATCCCGCCATTTGGAAACCTACCCCATCCATCCGTCACTTCACACCAAGACTCCAGGAGATGAAAGCAGTAATCTTCCTGTAAGTAACCACAATCATTTTTCTAAGATTAACACAAACAAAACCATACTAATTCAGAGGTGCGAGCCCCCACCAGCGGTAAGCGGACACCTGAAATATCACAAAGTGAAAAAACAAAACTAACGACTAACCGTGAAAGTGCAGTGTAAGTGAATACTGACAACAAATCTATACGCAATACAAAGCAAACGAAGTTAATTTATTATAATGGCCGAGCGCGACTTAATGATCTCACCAGATCTCGCAGCCCCAGAACTTTATGAAGAAGAGCCACAACCAGCTCCTCAACCAGCCCCACAACCGGCAATCACAATTGAGGGTTTACTTCAGCACATAAGAAGTTTAACCCAGAACCAAAATGAGTTGATTGAACAACTCAGAAATTTAAAAGAGAAGGCGGATGATCCTTTTATGCAATTCAGGACTCCAGACCCAATCAAAAATCTAACAACATTTAGTGGAAATAAAAAAGAGACCCATGCATGGCTGGAAGACGCGGAAAATACTCTCGAACTTTTTAGAAGATACCGAGATGAACCAGTGTATAGCCAATTAGTCAGGGCAGTGAAAAATAAAATTACGGGCGAAGCCAAAGCGATTTTGATCGCTGCTGGCAACCCGAACAGCTGGCTAGAAATTAAAGAGGTGATTTTGAATTCCTACGGGGATAGACGTGACCTTACGTCACACATCCAATCATTATTTTACATAACACAAGGGAAAAAGACAATTCCTGAGTATTATAATAAAATCAAAACCATTGACACCGCTATCAAATCGACAGCGGCGACGATGGAAGATTATCAGAATGCAACTAAGGCAATAAACAATTTAGTAAGCTTGATGACGCTTACTAGATTCATAGATGGCCTCACAGACGAATTGTCTATGCATGTGAGGAGCTATCGACCAAAAACATTGGAAGAAGCCTACGCTATAACAACGCAATACGCGAATGCCGCGTACAGGCAAAAATTTAACAAACATTCCAGTTCAACCTCTAACAATTCATTCAATTCAAAACCGTTTTCAAATTCCAACAACGGTAATCAGACGAATACAAAACCCAACTACACGAACAACAACAACAACAGCAACAACAAGCACGGTAACACGTTCAACGCGAAACCGAACGGATCAGGGAAATTTAAAACCCCTAGAGGTCCACCGGTGGACGACGACGTTTCAATGAAAACCGCAAAGTCCCGTACGGAGGTGAACAACCACGAAACCAAACCAAAACAAGAAAGCGAATTCAGCAAAAACTACGAGGATGAGTACGACACCTCTAATCAGCTGGAGGAATCAGCTATGAACTCGGAAGACGATGATTACTTCGTCGGCGAGGAGTTAAATTTTCACGTGGTAGAAGAGCCACGTCGAAAAATATAAAAAGCGATAACAATTTTGTACCTTATATAATAATTCAAACCTCGAAAGGTGAGATGAAATTTTTGATCGACACGGGAGCGAACAAAAATTATATTTCACCCGAGCACGTAAACATTGAAAATTGCAGAACTGAGAATGGAATCAGGGTAACGAATATAAGGGGAACACATAAAATAAACAAATCAGCTTCTTTTGATCCATTTCAGATCAAGAAGAAATTGAAATTTTATATTTTTAAATTCCACAAGTTTTTCGATGGATTAATAGGTTACGAGTCATTAAGAGACTTAAATGCTCGAATCGACATTCGTAATAATTCCTTGAAAATCGGACGAAAAACAATAAAAATGCAAAAAAAATTCCCTGAAGAGCAAGCAATTAACATAAATGAACAAGAATTTCAGTACATCGCACTGAAAACCAAAAAGAACGGTGATTTCATAATAGCGAATGAAAAGAAATACAATTCATTCACTATTTTACCTGGTATCTACAGAAGCAGCAATAATAAAGCTTTTGTAGCGATTCAAAATTTCTCAAAATCTTCACAAGAAATAAATTCGAGTGAAATCGAAATGGATGAGGATCCGTTCGATTTAACCGAATTGCCAAAGCAAATAAACATGACAAACTATACCTTTCGTGACGACCACATGAATAGGGAAGAAAAACAAGCCCTCGAAACGGTGATCGATCAATACAGAGATGTTTTATACGTGGAGTCCGACAAACTGTCATTCACACACAAAATAAGACATAAAATTCGAACGGTAGATAGTATCCCAGTCCATACGAAATCATATAAATATCCCTACGTTTATGAAAGCGAAGTACAAAAGCAAGTTAAAAAGATGCTAAACGATGGAATTATAAGAGAATCAATCTCACCATACACCTCACCCGTATGGATAGTCCCGAAAAAGGCAGATGCATCTGGTCACAAGAAATTTCGTTTAGTGATCGACTACAGAAAGCTAAATGAAAAAACTATCAACGACAAGTACCCCATACCCGAGATTACCGACATCTTGGATAAACTGGGAAGGGCTACATATTTCTCAACTATTGATTTAGTTTCTGGCTTCCACCAGATCCAGCTGGCAGAAGAAGACACAGAGAAAACAGCATTTTCTGTGAACGGAGGAAAGTACGAGTTTACTCGCATGCCATTTGGGTTGAAAAACGCCCCGGCAACTTTTCAAAGGGTAATGGACTGTATACTAAGGGATTTAATTGGAGTATGTTGTTTCGTCTATATGGACGATATAATCATATTTTCCAGTTCACTTCAGGAACACAAGAAAAATTTAGCACAAGTTCTAAAAAGACTTAAAGAAGCTAGACTAAAAATTCAGCTAGACAAGTGCGAATTTTTTAAAAAAGAAACGCAGTTTCTAGGTCATACTGTCTCTGAAGATGGAGTAAGACCAAACAGTGACAAAATAGAAATCATAAAAAAATGGCCAATCCCTAAAACAGAAAAAGAAGTTCGTCAATTCTTAGGAACGCTAGGCTATTATAGGAGATTTATAAAAGACTTCGCTAAAATAGTGAAACCGTTGACAGCACTTCTTAGAAAAGACGCGAAGTTTGAGATAACACCCGAGATAAACGCATGCTTCGAAAAGTGTAAACAAATTCTAACGCTAGATCCTGTGTTAATTTACCCCGATTTCAGCAAGGAATTTATTCTTACTACCGATGCAAGCGATTATGCAATAGGGGCAGTACTGTCGCAAGGGCCCGCAGGCAAGGACAGACCCATAGCATACGCATCGCGAACTTTAAGTAAAACAGAGGAACGATACTCAACAACGGAAAAGGAATTTTTGGCAATCGTTTGGGCGGTCAAACATTTCAGACCGTATCTATACGGACGGAAATTCAAAATGTTTACAGATCACCAACCACTTACCTTCTCTATGACTAATGCAAATCACCGAATCATAAGAGGTAAACTGGCTTTAGAAGAATTTGACTACGAACTAATCTATAAACCAGGGAAACAAAACGTCGTCGCAGACGCGTTGTCTCGGATAAACCTAAAAAAACATAATCAATTAAACGCACATTCACAATCATCGATGTCTTTAAACGTGGAACCCTCCGAACGAGAAGAGGAACTTTCAGATGATGAAAGTGACGACATGACAGTACACTCAGCGGATACAAGCGATGATTACTTTATTCCGTGCACTGAGAGACCAATCAACACATTCAGGACCCAAATTATTTTTAAAATCGGAAAAACAGAGATTACGGCATATGAACAGATCTTTCCCAAATTTCACAGGCACATAATAGTCAAACAAAGTTATACGGAAGAAGAAATAGTAGAAATATTAAAGCGGACTCTTAACCCCAGAGGTTCAAGTTGCCTCAAAATTTCAATCTCTTTAGTTCAATTAGTTCAAGAAACTTACCGGAAACATTTTTCAACTAATAGCCCCTACAAAGTTTTTATTTCAGAAACCCTTCTAGAGGACATACGCCTAGATGAACAACAGGATGAAATTGTGAGGGAAACTCATAATCGTGGCCACAGAGGAATCAAAGAAAATAAGAACCAGATAATGCAAAAATATTTCTTCCCACAACTTGATCGAAAGATTAAAATTTTGATAGATTCCTGTGATATCTGCAAAAAAGCCAAATATGACAGGAAGCCACCGAATTTGATAAGAAAAAGCATTTTCGGCAATAACCCTTTCGATCGAGTCCACATTGACATATTCTTTTTAAAAGGTCAAAAGTGGCTCACCATAGTCGATTCGTTTTCCAAATTTGCAAATGCCATACCTTTGGAAACTAGAACAATAGTGGACGTAAAAAATGCTATTACAGAACACATAAGACAATATGGCAGACCGAAGACTATTGTGAGTGACCAGGAACCTTCTTTCAGGTCTATTGATTTCATCGGATTCCTTAACGACCTAGGAGTCGAGTTACATTTCGCGAGTAGTTCAAATTCAAACGGTATTGTAGAACGGTTTCATTCTACCCTAATCGAAATTTATCGAACAAACAAAATTAAATTCAACGATTTGCCTACAAGAGATCAAATTAATATCGCCGTCGATATTTATAACAACAGTTTTCATACCGCTATAAAAAATTTACCGCGTAATTTGGTATTCAATCATTCGGGCTCGACAAACATGGAAGAAATTTCGGAAAAATTTAAAAGCTTGCAATCAGCGGCTAAAATCGAACTGGATAAAAGGAAAGCTAAATATGAACAACAAAATAAAGATAACGAACAACCTGAACAATACAACCCAGGCGATGCTAAATACATTAAAATTTCCCAACGAATAACTAAAGACGTAAACCCTTACAAAATAACTACCATAAAAGAGAATAACGATCTTACATTTAAAGACATCAATGACGTAAAAATACACAAAAACAGAATAAAAAAATAATCGTTTAAATCAATAACTTAACTCTCGTTACAGATTAACTTACATCATCCTAATACACGGCACAAAATTTAAAGAAATATCATATAATAATGGCATAATTGCCATAAAACTAAAACAAGTTAGGATAAGAATAGGGTTTGAGAGAGTTATACACAAAATCAATATTAAATCCATTGCAAACAACATTGACTACATAGAAAAAACGACAGAAAACCTGAAAATAATAGATCATCTCAGAAGGACCCTTGATTACAAAATCCAATACGCAAGAGGAAAATTGTTGAGTTTATATCCCCGCAGAAATAGAAGAGCATTAGTTAACGCTTTAGGATCAGTAATTAAACTTATTGCAGGCAATCCAGATAACGATGATATGGAAATTATAAATCATAATTTAGAAACGTTAGAAAAGCAGGGAAACTTACTCTCTCAATCTTTATCAAGGCAAATAATTATAAACGAAAGAATTCAGAATAAACTGAATAATATTACAGATATTCTCAAGAAAATAAACAAACAAATTGTAGACCAAAATAATAACTCACTTACGACCAATACGGACTTGGAATACATTAATCTTATTATGAACCTTGACATGTTAATTCAAATTCTCACTAGCGTAGAAGAACAAATCGAATTTGCAAAGCTGAACATTTTGAATAGAAACTTATTTTCATTAGATGATAAATTGTACATTTATAACAGACTTAAAGCACAAAAATTGAATCTGGATTACTTAGATCAAATATTCCAATACAGCTCAGGAAGCGTAATTGTAAAAGGCGACGAAATCCTAATTTTGGCGAAAATACCCATCCTAGAAGACAACGAGTTCGACCTGATCAACATCCAGACGCTCAACTTAAACAACACACGAATCAGTACAGACATCAAGCTGGTGGCAAAGCACAGAGACATTATCTATAAACAAGAGCACATTTGTGACATCTGCGAAGCAACAACTCTTATCGAAGACGACTGTATCAACAACCTTTTGAATCATTTGACACCAAAATGTGTCCTAAAACCCGTCAGGCAACATATCAGAATACAAGAAATCAAAAAAGGAATCATACTATTGGATACAAATCAACAAGTATTGATTTCCGACTCATGTAATAACTCGAGATTAGTCAACACCCCGACTATTGTCGAAACAGACAATTGTACGATTAAGGTGATGAATCTTACATTTAATGGTCAAAAGCATCTAACAGACCACGAAGAATACCTCATACCAATCTATGGAAGGAAATTCATTCAACTCAACTACTCGGAAGAGCGGAATGAGATCACCCACATCAAACTGGAACACTTAAACAGTCTTCAAGAGATAAAGTTGGACCTGCATCGCTCGAAGAGGACAACAACCATCGGAGGAGGAATTCTACTCACACTAACCTTTTTCTGCTCTTTTGCAATTTATATCATCAACAGAAGAACCAAATCTAAGGAAGATACCATCCTGAAAATCCATAAGCATGCTGAAACCACCACGGAACCTAAAGGAACCATTGGAAAAGGAGAACCCGCAACCTTACCGAGGCTCGTCCTTTTCGAAAAATCGTCCGAGGACGGACGACAATCTAAGGGGGGAGACGTTACACCACGACCGACCGGCCTAGGCGCACCCGGAGCCGAGACGTCAGCAAAAACCCAGCTGAGGCCCGTAGCAACAAGCGGAGGAACCAAACCAGCAACGAAACCATAAATTGACAATCGATGACGACTGCAGGATTCGATCGAACCACGCGGACAAAGGCTGCATCAGAATTGAACCACCGGAGGAACGACGAGTCAGCGGATTCAGTTTATTTAAGCTTTCTAGATTTAATTTTCAATTCAGTCTTGTGTGTAATTCAGTAGTGATCGGACATTAAAGTGTTAATCGTAGTAATAAAGTTTTTTTTAGTTCCCGCGATAAATCACGGCATAATTTATATATATATATATATATATATATATATATATATATATATATATATATATGTATATATATATATATATATATATATATATATATATATATATATATATATATATATATATATATATATATATATATATATATATATATATATATATATATATATATATATATATATATATACTTTTCTCAAGAAACTATACCTCTAAAATGAATTCTGATGTCCCTTGTACTAACGTGTAGGTACCCAAAAGGTCAAATTTCAAAAAATCCTGTTTTGGCCCATTTAGAGTGACCCAATCGAGTCCAAATGTATGACCGACCCCCACTAACTTTGGAGGGCTGACCCACTCATGCTAGTGTTACCCCCCTGGGACCCCCCTAGGGGGTCTCCCATACAAAAATATCAAAAAATATCAAAAAATCACCATTTTTGGCACTTTATATGACAAAAATCAGTGAAATGGCTATTATTTTTCCGCACAAATGAAGTTTCGAGAAAAAAAATGTTTTTTTTTTGTTTTTGGATTTTTGTTTTCTCTTTAAAAATTTATTCGATCAGAACATAGGAAAGAAACTAAAAAATTATTGTTTGAAGTCTTTTCTGGGCAATTTCGCACGGCTCTCTAATGTCGCCTCCATAACAGCCTCTACATTTTCCGATATTACTCGTTGGAAACGCTAGCTAGCAGTTGAACGTGTTGTTCCGTTCCTTGTATATGTAATGGAATATGCGGATCAGTAAATGGTGAATCATCTTCATTTAAATATGCTATCAATGTTTCATACGGAATTATTCGCGTGAATGGTGGTTCAAATACGTTATTTTTATCAGTCAAATCGATCATTTTCGTGTAATCGGAGCAATGGAAGTTTATATCTGGTTTTTTATATTCTCTAAGTTCCGATGGGTCTTCAACATTGTCTCGATATCGTAAAATTTTCTTGATAGCAGAGTCGCGCACCTCTTTCCTATTATCAAACAACATTGATAGCAAGATATTTTCCGAATGTGCAAAATATGGATTATTTTTAGTGCGTAAATTTGGCTCCAGAAATTGTGCTCAAGTAATGTACTTGAAAAATAATACACTACCGTACACGACAGAGCTGTAATACTTGATATTAAAATACATTGGCACATAAACCTTAATTATAAAATCAACCAGAATTCTTGAATTTTTAGGTGGTTTTTTCATTGTCACATATAATCGTAATAATCTAGCGGCCTTGGTGAGCCAGCGAGAATGTACAATTTTCCCTGGTTTTATGTTAGCCAGATCCACAGAAACCACGCCATTAGAAATTGCATGTGCCATGTCGTATAAGTACTGCGAATCGGTGGAATATTTGTGCTGTTCTGCAACAGGAGGCATATTTTCCAACGCAATTCTCTGAAAGTCGCTCACCACCTAAAAATATATAATAATTAAATAAATTTATTATGATTTCACCATTCAAAATGTTAGAAAATTATAATAAATGAGTGATAGCAATGACTTACCGGAAGAGCATGAAATTATTTCCATACCAAGCTTTTCCCAAATTCCAACCAACCTATCTGTTACGTGATTAGAGACTTGTTTATAAGAAAATTTTTTTGTTCTGTTTTTGCACGTTCGTTTAAGTAAAAATAATATCTCAAGATATCCAGATCGGTTGGTAAATTAATATCATTCAAATCAGAAGACACACCAAAAACAGCAACATCATGCTTGTGTATATGACTCATTGGGTTTTCGATAGCTGATGATGTTATTGCTATTTTATCTTGCGGGTTCATTGTAAACTAAAAAAAAAATATTTTGACTTTAACAATTTTCACTTTCACTTTTAGGTTTTTATTTTAGGTGTTGACTCTTTGGCGGACGATGTAGAATGATTTATGTTGACGTTTCTATCCTATACGAAACCTACACTAGTTCTACACAGAGTGAATAGATAGAGTGACGCAGAGAGAAATTCAGTCAAAACAGCAACACGGTTTTTTTATGTATCCACCAAAATATTTTTCTGGCAGCCCCTTTTTGCTCAAGTTCCAGTTGACTTCAACGGAGTGATGTTATTGTCAGAGTGAAAAGATAGTTATTGTATTTAAATTTAAAACAAGTTCGTTTGATAAAGTTTGATAGAGATAGATAAAATGAAGTGCGTTTTGTGTAATAACAAAAAACAGTAAGGAATGTGAGTGTTTTTCGGTTCCCGAAGAATCCGATTGTGAGGAAACAGTGGATGGATTTTTGTTGCCTCCCAGCAGACTATTTCATTGACGAAAACACCCGACTTTGCAGTGTTCGTTTGGTTTTTCTGGTTTCAGACTCTGCGGCACTCTATTTATTCACTCTGGTTCTACAGTGTGCGTGGGAACAGTGGAAACGGAGCGTCCGTGCGTGGTAGCCGTTGTGGTAGCATACCAGCGGTGCTCGCCTGACTGGTCGTAATAAAAATATTACATATGATGTAACAGAGTGATATACGATTTTATGTTCAAAAGGACGCCAACTGCAAACGCCATCTGCAAAGAGAATGGCTCAGAAATATGTGTAATTGTGTATGTATGCGCTGAAGACTCAGGACCGAATCCCATGCGAAGCAGGAGAAAACAAAAATCCAAAAACAAAAAAAAAACATTTTTTTCCTAGAAACTTCATTTGTGCGGAAAAATAATAGCCATTTCACTGATTTTTGTCATATAAAGTGCCAAAAATGGTGATTTTTTGATATTTTTTGATATTTTTGTATGGGAGACCCCTAGGGGGTTCCCAGGGGGGTAACACTAGCATGGGTGGGTCGGCCCTCCAAAGTTAGTGGGGGTCGGTCATACATTTGGACTCGATTGGGGCACTCTAAATGGGTCAAAACAGGATTTTTTGAAATTTGACCTTTCGGGTACCTACACGTTAGTACAAGGGACATCAGAATTCATTTTAGAGGTATGGTTTTTTGAGCAAAGTATCTTATTTTGATCCCTAGAATCCGAAAATCATATGTGCCTAAGCGATTTTTTGATCCCCTACAAATCGAACCGCCCTAATATATATATATATATATATATATATATATATATATATATATATATATATATATATAAATATATATATATATATATATATATATATATATATATATATATATATATATATATATATATATATATATATATATATATATATATATATATATATATATATATATATATATATAAATATATATATATATATATATATATATATATATATATATATATATATATATATATATATATATATATACATATATATATATATATATATATATATATATATATATATATATATATATTTATATATATATATATATATATATATATATATATATATATATATATATATATATATCTACTATATAAAATGGAATTCCGTAACGCCTGATCTCATTGATATTATTCCCTTCGTCTTTGAGGTGTACAGGAACTGAGTAAAACATGCACAATTATGACTTTTTGTGCTGAATTTGCCTCTAAATCAAAATTTATAGCGATGACATATGAATCTTTTTTGATTAAAATGTTTGTCAATCTTCAAAAAAGACTTTTGAGGAAAAATTTTTAATATCTGATCACTAGTACTTGAGATATTATTTACAAAACTACGTAAAACATGAAAAAACTATGACTTTTTGTGCTAAATTTGCCTCTAAATCAAAATCTAAAGCGATGACATGTGATTCTTTGTTTATTAAAATGTTTGTCAATGTTCAGAAAAGACATTTGAAAAATTATCAGTATCTGATCACTAAAACTTGAGATATTATTCACGATACTACGTAAAACATGCAAAATTATGGTTTTTTGTGCTGAATTTGTCTCTAAATCAAAATTTAGAGCGATGACATATGATTCTTTCTTAAATGAAATTTTTGTTTATGTTCTTTAAAGACATTTGAGGAAAAACTATTAGTATCTGATTACCAAAACATGAGATATTCATTCACAAAACTACGTAAAACATGCAAAACTATAATTTTTTGTACTAAATTTGCCTCTAAATCAAAATTCAAAGCGTTGACATGTGATTCTTTTTTCTCTAAAATGTTCGTTGATGTATAAGTGAGACATTTGAGAAAAATTACCAGGTATCTGATTACTAAAACTCGAGATATTATTCACAAAACTACGTGAAACATGCAAAATTAGGACTTTTTAAGCTGAACTTGCCTCAATTAAAAACCCGAAGCTGTGATCTGTGATTTTTTCTATGATAAAAAGTTCGTTGATGTTTAAGAAAGATATTTGAGGGAAAATTAATAGGTATCTGATTATTTAAAATTTAAATATTCTTCACAAAACCACATGAAAATGCAAAACAAGATATTTTAAGCTCAATGTTTGTTTATGTTCAGGAATGACTTTTGAGGAAAAATAACACCATGTAAAACATGCAAAATCATATATATTTGGGCTCAATTGGCCTCTAAATCAAAATTTAAATTTATGATATGCAATTGTTTTTCATTTGAATGTTTGTTAATGCTCAGGAACAATATTTGGGAAATAGTAATAGGTATCATATTGCTAAAAGTTGAGATGTTACTTTAAAAACTACGAATGTTTCAAGATAATTTTGTGCATACAGAAAAACACATTAAAATACTCTTTTTGAAATTTATATATATATATATATATATATATATATATATATATATATATATATATATATATATATATATATATATATATATATATATATATATATATATATATATATATATATATATATATATATATATATATATATATATATATATATATATATATATATTTTATTTTTATTTTTATTTTTTTTTTTGTTTCATGTGGAGGGGAAATTTGCATCCAAACCCCTGAGGTGACCAACCTCAGGGAGTGTGGGGTTGGTTTGAATCAGTGACCGGACCCACTAAAACCCCTCCAGTCTCCAGCCCATAATACTCCCCGGGACCACCGCTAGGTATTGCTTCGGGGAGCGGCTTTTGTGCTCTGTGCACCCTCTTGGTTTTATTGATCTCTTTGCTAACTTAGCTAACTAACCTGGAGACTGGCCGTTAGCTAACATTGGCGTGTCGGTGGTCCACCTGTCGCCTGTTTTGCAATTCTAAAACTATTTGAGAGGCGGCTGTACAAACCGCCCTCCAAATGTTTGGGTCTTTACACATCCTCCGAACTAGGTTGTCCGGAGTGGTGTCTGGCCCGCTCACTACCATCATGTCGCTCCGCGCATGCACAAAACGAGGGCACACGAAGAAGACATGCTCAGCAGTTTCTTCCGCATCCGCGCACTCGGGACACATGGGGGACCCCGCATGCCCGAATCTGTGTAGATACTGCCTGAAGCAACCATGACCTGACAAAATCTGTGTCAAGTGGAAGTTAGCTTCTCCATGGCGCCTCCCGACCCATCCGGATACGTCCGGAATAAGTCGATGCGTCCATCTACCCTTTGCGGAATTGGACCATTCCTGCTGCCATCTGATCATCGAGAATGACCTTCTGGTGCCTCGTATACCCCTTGTGTCACGTTGATCGAAGCATTCTACGTCCTCCTTAATGGCTATGCTGATAGGCATCATGCCGGACAGGACGCAGATTGCGTCGTATGACACTGTACGGTACGCGCTCACAACCCTCAGGCACATGAGCCTGTAAGTACTTTCCAGTTTTTGACGATGACTGTTGGTACCTAACGCTTTGGACCACGCTGGCCCACCATACCTAAGTATGGACGAAACCACGCTGGCAAGAAGTTTACGCTTGCTGCCATATACCGCTGAGCTATTGGACATCATTCGAGATAGTCCTGCAGCGGCCGTTGAAGCCCTCTTACAGGCATAGTCGACGTGACTCTTAAATGTGAGCTTATCGTCAACCATAACCCCCAAGAGCTTCAAGGAACGCCTTGAGGTAATGGTGCAGTCACCGACTCTGACCACCGCCTGTTGCTCTAATTTGCGGTTGTTCACAACCGTAACCTTCGTTTTATGGTGCGCTAACTCCAGTTTCCTAGAGTGCATCCAGTCTTCGACCTTGCGTATGCAGTGCGCGGCCGTCAACTCGACCTCTTCGATCGACTCGCCGTAGACCTCTAGCGTGATGTCGTCTGCGAAACCGACGATCACAACCCCTACAGGGAACTTTAGTTTCAACACCCCGTCATACATGACATTCCACAACACCGGGCCCAGGATGGAACCTTGCGGTACCCCTGCGGTGATTGGGACGCACTTCTGACCCTCCTCCGTGTTGTAAACTAGTACCCGATTCTGGAAATAATTTTCCAAAATCTTGTACAACGACACCGGTACGTAGATGCTCCTAAGCGCGAGCGCTATGGAGTCCCAACTGGCGCTATTGAATGCATTCTTCACGTCAAGCGTGACGATTGCGCAATAGCAAATGCCCCAACTCTTACGCTGGAGTGCTACCTCTGCCGTCTTGGTGACAGAGAGAATAGCATCCAGCGTGGATCTACCTTTCCGGAAGCCGAACTGGTTACTTGCCAGACCGTTTACACCCTCTGTGTACTTCACCAGTCTGTTGAGGATAATCCTCTCAAGCACCTTGCCCGTAGTGTCCAGCAGACAGATAGGTCTGTATGCCGATGGGTCCCCTGGCGGTTTCCCAGCCTTCGGCAACAGCACCAATCTCTGTCGCTTCCACCTGTCCGGAAAGAGGCAGTCATCCAGGCACTTCTGCATGACTGCTCGAAATATATCGGGGGCCACTTTCATGGCCGTCGGATTCAATCCGGTCCCGGTGCCTTGCTCACCTTTAGGGAGTTGGCGATCACGATGAGTTCCTCATTCGTAACCCCTACATCCTCCACAACCTCTGCACGGCTGCCGTCTCTCACGGATTGGATGCCCGGCAGGTTGGCCGACCATCCCTGGTCTGTGTCTGAGATACTGGAACGTCGGACGTGAGACTCAGCAACCGGAGGCCAAGGATTTGGCTCGTGTCGTGGAAAGAGTCCCTCGATGATACGCTCCAGCATCGCTGGTGATCGCTCTGCAGGCGCCAACACGCCTTTGGTCTTCGCCATTACGACTCTGTAGGCGTTGCCCCACGGATTCGTATTGGAACTCGCGCATAGCCTATCGAAACAGGCCCTTTTGCTCGCCTTTATCGCACTTTTAAGCGCCGATCTTGCAGATCCGAATACTACACGGCGCTCTACCCTCTGTGCATATATATATATATATATATATATATATATATATATATATATATATATATATATATATATATATATATATAAGTATATATATATATATATATAGTAGATATATATATATATATATATATATATATATATATATATATATATATATATATATATATATATATATATATATATATATATATATATATATATATATATATATATATATATATATATATATATATATATATCTACTATATAAAAATGGAATTCCGTAACGCCTGATCTCATTGATATTATTCCCTTCGTCTTTGAGGTGTACAGGAACTGAGTAAAACATGTAGTACAATAGTTTGAATAATAAAATTACAATCATCTTCATTTGGGATGAATCTTAGAAGATTTTCCAATCTACTGCTGCAAGAACGAAGGAAATGCATCGAATACTAACCGGTTTATTAGCATTTGAAATTGGACATATTTTTAACTTTTTTCGGTTTTAGATTTTCATTTTACATCCCTATGTAGCCGAACTTCCTGAGAGAAGTATTCTACTTCAAAACTGCTATCTCAGTCTTCTCCGGAGAGAATTCGATACCTAGCTGTAAAGCCCAAGCAGACAAATTGTCCAAGGTATCTTGCAATGGTCCTTGCAAATCGGCAGCTTTGGCTCCTGTAACAGAGATTACACTGTCGTCTGCAAGTTGTCTTATCGTGCATGAATTTGCCAGACATTCGTCGATGTCATTTACATAAAAGTTGTAAAGAAGGGGGCTTAAACATGAGCCCTGGAGAAGACCCATGTAGCTAATGCGAAAAGTTGCCAAATCGCCGTGCGTAAAATGCATGTGCTTTTCGGACAAAAATGTGTGCAAAAAATTGTTTAAAATTGGAGAAAATCCTTGTCGGTGAAGTTTGCCCGAAAGAATGTCAATAGAAACGGAATCAAAACCCCCTTAATGTCCAAGAAAGCAGACGCCATTTGTTCTTTGCGAGCATACGCCAGCTAAATATAATATATATATATTATATATATATATATATATATATATATATATATATATATATATATAATATATAGATATATATATATATATATATATATATATATATATATATATATATATATATATATATATATATATATTATATATATATATATATATATATATATATATATATATATATATGTATATAAATATATATATTTATATATATATATATTTTTTTTTTTTGTTTCAGGTGAAGGGGAAATTTGCATCCAAACCCCTGAGGTGACCAACCTCAGGGAGTGTGGGGTTGGTTTGAATCAGTGACCGGACCCACTAAAACCCCTTCAGTCTCCAGCCATAATACTCCCCGGGACCACCGCTAGGTATTGCTTCGGGGAGCGGCTTTTGTGCTCTGTGCACCCTCTTGGTTCTTTAGGTCTTTTTGCTAACTAGCTAACTAACCTGGAGACTGGCCGTTAGCTAACACTGGCGTGTCG
>NC_073694.1:111559522-111588762 GCF_029784165.1 Wyeomyia smithii
AGAGATGCACCGAATAGCACTATTCGGCCTTCGGCCGAATTCCGAATAAACTTTTTTCCATTATTCGGTGAAACGAATATTCGGCCGTATATTCGGCTGAACAGAATGTTGATCGTATGATAACAAAATAACCAAATGATCATTGTTTGAAGTTTAAATTGTTTCTTTCGCTTTCCAATTGTTCATGTACGAAAACGATTGAAAATCGTCCGAACTATTGCACAAGAAATAATTAATTTTGCGCCTATAGAATAAGGCACGCTAAGCCGTGGCGCACCTACTTTTGTTCTTATTCGAGTTGTCGTTTAAAAATAATGTTTTTGAGGATTATGGTTAACCCTTAAATGCGCACGACGTTAAAAAATCATCTTAAAACATAAAATCTTTGTTTAACAGTTTACTGCTCAAAAACTAACCAATATGCATAAAAAAATTGAAAGAATTACTTTTTAATGTGCAAATATTACCATGTTGTTTTTAAACAACACTGTGGCATTATCACAGAATAAAGTCGAAACAATTACTTTTGTAAACAGTAACTTTAAAATTGACCTTTTGTTAGTATAATTACTGATGATTTCAGACATTTTGTTTACATGTTGTTTTTGCATGTTATATATATATATATATATATATATATATATATATATATATATATATATATATATTTATATATATATATATATATATATATATATATATATATATATATATTTATATATATATATATATATATATATATATATATATATATATATATATATATATATATATATATATATATATATATATATATATATATATATATATATATATATATATATATATATATATATATATATATATATATATATATATATATATATATATATATATATATATATATATATATATATATATATATATATATATATATATATTAGAGATGCACCGAATAGCACTATTCGGCCGAATTCCGAATAAACTTTTTTCCATTATTCTGTGAGACGAATATTCGGCCGTATATCGTATATGTTGATCGTATGATAACAAAATAACCAAATGATCATTGTTTGAAGTTTAAATTATTTCTTTCGCTTTCCAATTGCTCATGTACGAAAACGATTGAAAATCGTCCGAACTATTGCACAAGAAACAATTAATTTTGCGCCTATAGAATAAGGCACGCTAAGCCGTGGCGCACCTACTTTTGTTCTTATTCGAGTTGTCGTTTAAAAATAATGTTTTTGAGGATTATGGTTAACCCTTAAATGCGCACGACGTTAAAAAATCATCTTAAAACATAAAATCTTTGTTTAACAGATTACTGCTCTAAAACTAACCAATATGCATAAAAAAATTGGAAGAATTACTTTTTAATGTGCAAATATTACCATGTTGTTTTTAAACAACACTGTGGCATTATCACAGAATAAAGTCGAAACAATTACTTTTGTTAACAGTAACTTTAAAATTGACCTTTTGTTAGTATAATTACTGATGATTTCAGACATTTTCACTAACCACTAACCTTATTATATTAAACAACACTGTTTAAATATATTTTCAAAAACAGTCAACACACACACACACACACATATATATATATATATATATATATATATATATATATATATATATATATATATATATATATATATATATATATATATATATATATATATATATATATATATATATATATATATATATATATATATATATATATATATATATATATATATATATATATATATATATCTGATCACTAAAACTTGAGATATTATTCACAAAACTACGTAAAACATGCAAAATTATGGTTTTTTGTGCTGAATTTGTCTCTAAATCAAAATTTAGAGCGATGATTTATGATTCTTTTTTAATTAAAATTTTTGTTTATGTTCATTAAAGACATTTGAGGAAAAACTATTAGTAACTATTAAAGTCGAAACAATTACTTTTGTTAACAGTAACTTTAAAATTGACCTTTTGTTAGTATAATTACTGATGATTTCAGACATTTTCACTAACCACTAACCTTATTTTAAAATATATTTTGAAAAACAGTCAACACACACACACACATATATATATATATATATATATATATATATATATATATATATATATATATATATATATATATATATATATATATATATATATATATATATATATATATATATATATATTTATATATGTATATATATATATATATATATATATATATATATATATATATATATATATATATATATATATATATATATATATATATATATATATATATATATATATATATTAGGGTGGTTCGATTTAAAAATCGCTTAGGCACATATGATTTTCGGATTTTAGGGATCAAAATAAGATACTTTTCTCAAGAAACCATACCTCTAAAATGAATTCTGATGTCCCTTGTACTAAAGTGTAGGTACCCAAAAGGTCAAATTTCAAAAAATCCTGTTTTGACCCATTTAGAGTGACCCAATCGAGTCCAAATGTATGACCGACCCCCACTAACTTTGGAGGGCTGACCCACTCATGCTAGTGTTACCCCCCTGGGACCCCCCTAGGGGGTCTCCCATACAAAAATATAAAAAAATATAAAAAAATCACAATTTTTGGCACTTTATGTGACCAAAATCAGTGAAATGGCTATTATTTTTCCGCACAAATGAAGTTTCTAGGAAAAAAATGTTTTTTTTTTGTTTTTGGATTTTTGTTTTCTCTTTAAAAATTTATTCGATCAGAACATAGGAAAGAAACTAAAAAATTATTGTTAGAAGTCTGTTTTGGTTTCAACACTGGGCAATTTCGCACGGCTCTCTAATGTCGCCTCCATAACAGCCTCTACATTTTCCGATATTACTCGTTTGGAAACGCTAGCTAGCAGTTGAACGTGTTGTTCCGTTCCTTGTATATGTAATGGAATATGCGGATCAGTAAATGGTGAATCATCTTCATTTAAATATGCTATCAATGTTTCATACGGAATGATTCGCGTGAATGATGGTTCAAATACGTTATTTTTATCAGTCAAATCGATAATTTTCGTGTAATTGAAGCAATGGAAGTTTATATCTGGTTTTTTATATTCTCTAAGTTCCGATGGGTCTTCAACATTGTCTCGATATCGTAAAATTTTCTTGATAGCAGAGTCGCGCACCTCTTTCCTATCATCAAACAACATTGATAGCAAGATATTTGCCGAATGTGCAAAATATGGATTATTTTTAATTACATGATTGACAACAGTGCGTAAATTTGGCTCCAGAAATTGTGCCCAAGTAATGTACTTGAAAAATAATACACTACCGTACACGACAGAGCTGTAATACTTGATATTAAAATACATTGGCACATAAACCTTAATTATAGATTCAACCAGAATTCTTAAATTTTTAGGTGGTTTTTTCATTGTCACATATAATCGTAATAATCTAGCGGCCTTGGTGAGCCAGCGAGAATGTACAATTTTCCCTGGTTTTATGTTAGCCAGATCCACAGAAACCACGCCATAAGAAATTGCATGTGCCATGTCGTATAAGTACTGCGAATCGGTGGAATATTCGTGCTGTTCTGCAACAGGAGGCATATTTTCCAACGCAATTCTCTGAAAGTCGCTCACCACCTAAAAATATATAATAATTAAATAAATTTATTATGATTTCACCATTCAAAATGTTAGAAAATTATAATAAATGAGTGATAGCAATGACTTACCGGAAGAGCTTCAGAATTTTCAATTTGCTTGCTTAGTTTCCCGGTTGTTGATGTTGGTCCATTGGTGGATGATTTATCCAAAACCCCAAACAAATGTCGAAATGGAAGTTCGTTGAAGTGTAGAAGGCAAACAAACCAATGCAATGGTCTTTTTAGCAGCAATTCGAATCTTCGTATAATTCCACCGTGTGTGCCAGTGTTTGTTGGCTCACCGTCAGTGCATATGCCAATCAATGCATCCAGAGATATGTTTTTATCGTTGAAAAATTCATTCAATTTTGTTGTTTTGTATTCAGCACTTTCCTCTACCAGTCTTGCGTAACCAATCAATCGAGAATTCGGTTCTCTCAAAATAACAAGGTGAGGTTCTTTTACCATCCTACTATGATACTTACCATCAATTTTTTCTCTCGTATAAGTATCATCTTTTCTGCCGTCGAATGAAAACGCTATTAAACTGGAATCATCAAACCTTTTGCGGAGCACTATTCGTCTGCATTTCTCTCTTTCTCTACGAACTTTCGATTTATCCATGATGAGAGGTTCGCCATGCTGATCTTTCATTTCAAAATCTTTGAAAAGACTGGTTGCCAATGCTGACGCTACTCTATCAGACACACCAAATCTGTCACACATCAAGGCAAAGTTAAAACAATCGTTTCTTTCTGTGTATTGTGAACTTGTGCTTCTATTCATAACATCTTCATCAACCGTCATCGGTACGTCTACGTATGTTGTATCATCGGGATCTTCGTATGTTGGCATTGATGACGATGTCCCTTGCTCTTCAATTTCCATCAGAAATGCATCAATTGTTAGTCTTCTCTGTTTATGTTGATCGTGCATAAACTCTTTGAGGCGTTCTGGAACCAAACCGCAGTTACATTGAGCTGCCGTCAAGTCGCATTTACATGCTCCAATATAAAAAATTTCGTTCAGAGTACCGGTAAACACTAAAAGGTCTCTATTCGTCTTCTTAATTTCGGCTTGGTATTTGTCAACCAATCTATTCAATTTAACAGCAACATATTTTTTTGAAATTATTTCCATACCAAGTTTTTCCCAAATTCCAACCAACCTATCTGTTACGTGATTAGAGAATTGTTTATAAGAAAACTTTTTTTGTTCTGTTTTAGCACGTTCGCTTAAGTAAAAATAATATCTCAAGATATCCAGATCGGTTGGTAAATTAATATCATTCAAATCAGAAGACACACCAAAAACAGCAACATCATGCTTGGGTATATGACTCATTGGGTTTTCGATAGCTGATGATGTTGTTGCTATTTCATCTTGCGGGTTCATTGTAACCTAAAAAAAATATATTTTGACTTTAACAATTTTCACTTTCACTTTCAGGTTTTTATTTTAGGTGTTGACTCTTTGGCGGACGATGTAGAATGATTTATGTTGACGTATCTATCCTATACGAAACTTACACTAGTTCTACACAGAGTGAATAGATAGAGTGACGCAGAGAGAAATTCAGTCAAAACAGCAACACGATTTTTTTATGTATCCACCAAAATATTTTTCTGGCAGCCCCTTTTTGCTCAAGTTCCAGTTGACTTCAACGGAGTGATGTTATTGTCAGAGTGAAAAGATAGTTATTGTATTTTTTTTTTCCTGTAGGAGCCTATGACCACTGCTACCATTAGTTAAATATATATTGAGGTATACTCCGCGTTAATTTTTATGCACTGTCAGTTCGTTCCATCACTATGGGTATCAGTGATAGTCGCACCCAGACTTTGCATTTCACCCCAAAAAGGTATGACTTCTTTGATGAAGTTCCTTACCTTAATTTTTTCAGCAGACCATATCTCGTTAGGCGTGAGGATACGCAGTCTTTGCTGAATTAATGCGCTGCATTGGCACAGTAAGTGTTCCGAGGTTTCTACTTCAGAATTACAGAAACGACATATGTCATCTGTCAGTTTACCTATTTTTTTAAGGTGATACTTACTCGGACAGTGCCCAGTAAGTAGGCCAGTTAACGTACTCAGATCAGCTTTATTCATACTGAGTAGGTTCCGTGTGATTCTTTTACATGGTGTAATGAATAGTTTAGATTGTCTTGCTTTGGAATAAGCCTTCCAGTTGGCATCAATCATCATTGATTCCCAGCCTCTTGGCTCAGATTTCAAACAGGATGAAGATACCCCACAGAATGGCTCCGGCCCGACGAAAGCAGTTGAAGAACCAATTCTCGCTAAGAGATCGGCTTTTTCATTTCCTTTTATACCACAGTGACCAGGCACCCAGTATAGATTGACAACGTTTGTTACAGTTAGTTGTCGTAGGGATTGAATACAATCCCATACCAACTTCGACTGACATGTGTATGCTTTTAAAGCATTGAGAGCTGCTTGACTATCTGAGAAAATGCAGATATTGGCATACCTATATATAGTTATTGTATTTAAATTTAAAACAAGTTCGTTTGATAAAGTTTGATAGAGATAGATAAAATGAAGTGCGTTTTGTGTAATAACAAAAAACAGTAAGGAATGTGAGTTTTTTTCGGTTCCCGAAGAATCCGATTGTGAGGAAACAGTGGATGGATTTTTGTTGCCTCCCAGCAGACTATTTCATTGACGAAAACACCCGACTTTGCAGTGTTCGTTTGGTTTTTCTGGTTTCAGACTCTGCGTCACTCTATTTATTCACTCTGGTTCTACAGTGTGCGTGGGAACAGTGGAAACGGAGCGTCCGTGCGTGGTAGCCGTTGTGGTAGCATACCAGCGGTGCTCGCCTGACTGGTCGAAATAAAAATATTACATATGATGTAACAGAGTGATATACGATTTTATGTTCAAAAGGACGCCAACTGCAAACGCCATCTGCAATGAGAATGGCTCAAAAATATGTGTAATTGTGTATGTATGCGCTGAAGACTCAGGACCGAATCCCATGCGAAGCAGGAGAAAACAAAAATCCAAAAACAAAACAAAAACATTTTTTTCCTAGAAACTTCATTTGTGCGGAAAAATAATAGCCATTTCACTGATTTTTGTCATATAAAGTGCCAAAAATGGTGATTTTTTGATATTTTTTGATATTTTTGTATGGGAGACCCCCTAGGGGGGGTCCCAGGGGGGTAACACTAGCATGGGTGGGTCGGCCCTCCAAAGTTAGTGGGGGTCGGTCATACATTTGGATTCGATTTGGGCACTCTAAATGGGTCAAAACAGGATTTTTTGAAATTTGACCTTTTGGGTACCTACACGTTAGTACAAGGGACATCAGAATTCATTTTAGAGGTATGGTTTTTTGAGCAAAGTATCTTATTTTGATCCCTAGAATCCGAAAATCATATGTGCCTAAGCGATTTTTTGATCCCCTACAAATCGAACCGCCCTAATATATATATATATATATATATATATATATATATATATATATATATATATATATATATATATATATATATATATATATATATATATATATATATATATATATATATATATATATATATATATATATATATATATATATATATATATATCATTCGTTGTTTTGCTTTCGTCTTGATTAGACGCAAATTGTTTATCTCCGTTTGATTCGCAAAATAACAATACACGAGTTATCGTACGGGTGTTTTTTTTTTCGATTAGTTCTTGTGTGCGATAACAATAGCCTGCAATATATCGGCAGAAACATCTTCTGCACACTGGTAGGGGCAGGCTACCCCGCCAGTGATCCGACACGCAGCTGATATATCAGCAAGAATAATTCTCCCGCACCGCTGTTACCCCGCTAGCAGCACGGACCACCATACGATCGAGCGAGTGGAAGTCAACTACAAGTGGCATCTACAAGGTCGCGTGTAGGATACGGCCACTGTGTCACAACACGAAGCTGGATCGTCATTGTTTGTTCTGCGGAGACGCTCGATTAATCCTACTATCAGCCGTGAGGTCGTGACTTAGACGTTCGGTGAAGTATTCACTTTAGAATTTTTATCATTATTATTAATAGTATTATTATTATTGTTATTATTATAATTATTATTACTATTATTATTATTATTATCATTATTATTATTATTATTATTATGATTATTATTATTATTATTATTATTATTACTATTGTTATTAGTATTAGTATTACTGCCTTTTTTTTTATTTTGATCCATTGTAGTTTGAAAAATTGTTTTTAAAATTTAATAGCAACTACTTGACCCCCCCTCACATTCGAATATTTATCGTTTGTGTGCGGTAGAGCGTAACGCTCCCGCAAAATGGACGACATGCAGGTGCAACTATTCCTGGATGTGGAAACAACTGGGGAAGAGATTGAGATCTCCCCCATCAATTCCCCTCTACCTTCCCCGCTACCTAGCCCCGTACCAAGGGTACCGGCAACACGGGTGAAAGCTTACCCAGATGCTTCGAAAGGTCCGTTCGTAGTTTACTTCAGGCCCATAAAGAAGCCTCTAAATATAATTCAAATCGGCAAGGACCTGGCAAAACAGTTTTCGGACGTAACCGAAATTACAAAGGTTAGACCGAACAAACTGCGAGTTGTTGTGAGTAGCTTGAAGCAAGCAAACGCAATTGCTAGCTACGAGCTCTTCACGAGAGAGTACCGCGTGTACATCCCTGCCAAGGACGTGGAGATCGACGGTGTGGTTACCGAAGGAAGCCTCACGGTCGATGACATTTTGCGTCACGGGGTTGGCTGCTTCAAGAACCCCCTGATTCAAGATGTAAAGATACTGGATGTCAAGCAATTGCATTCAGTATCCATCGAAGAAGGGAAGAAGAAATTCTTCCCTTCGGATTCCTTCCGTGTAACATTCGCCGGATCCGCACTGCCGAACTACATCTCTTTGGACAGGGTTCGTCTGCCTGTACGCCTGTTCATACCGCGGGTCATGCATTGCCAAAACTGCAAGCAGTTAGGTCATACAGCCACCTACTGCTGCAACAAGGCACGCTGCAGCAAGTGCGGAGGCAATCATGCTGAGACCGCTTGCAGTGAGGATACTGAAAAGTGTCTTTACTGCGAGGGAACTCGGCATGACCTTTCGGCGTGTCCCGCGTACAAACAGCGCGAGGAAAAAATAAAGCGTTCCCTCAAGGAACGATCAAAGCGCTCTTTCGCAGAAATGCTGAAGAGTGCTGAGCCACCCTCGACAGGAAACATCTTTTCCTTTTTGCCAACCGATGAGGGTACATCTGACGATCCCCTCGAAGGGTGTTCTTATGCCATGCCAGAAGGATCTAGGAAGAGGAGAATGATCAACTCTCCTAATCTTTCTCGCAAAGGTCGCAAGATAACCCCTAGCGGAATGACCAATAAGCCAACACAAAAAGGAAGCGGTGAAGAAAAACCGAAGCAAGTACCTCCCGGTTTTAATTTTAAATCAAACCAGGAGTACCCACCGCTTCCTGGGGCACCAAAAACCCCTCGTGCACCCATTTCTCGATCAGAAGATATAAAAGAAACAGGGTTCATAAAATTTTCTGATATTGTGGACTGGATATTTAAAACATTCAACATACCAGATCCCTTACAAAATATTCTTCTTGCCCTTCTTCCTACAGTGAAAACCTTTTTGATGCAACTAGCAGCAACTTGGTCCCTCATTTCAGCTATCATATCTTTCGATGACTAATACGGCGAAAGAGGTTAGGAATTTTATCACTGTATTACAGTGGAATTGCAGAAGTATCATCCCCAAATTCGATCTATTTTCTCATTTAATAAATACATACAATTGTGACGCATTTGCGCTCTGTGAAACCTTTCTCAATTCAAACGATCAACTCAATTTCCACGATTTTAACATTATTCGTCGAGATCGAGACTCACACGGTAGAGGGGTACTTTTAGGGATTAAAAAGTGCTATTCCTTCTTCCGAATCGACCTCCCCTCGATCTCGAATATTGAAGTCGTTGCCATTCAAACGAATATGAATGGAAAAGACCTATGCCTTGTTTCGTTATATATGCCTCCATCCGCGCGGATTGAACAGAAGCATCTCACTGATATAGCAGAGTTGCTTCCCGCGCCTTTTTTGATATTGGGAGATTTTAATTCTCACTGTTCGCTATGGGGGTCGCTGTACGACGACAACCGATCTTCTTTAATCTGTAACTTGATCGACGACTTCAATATGACAGTTTTGAATACTGGGGAAGCGACACGTGTACCTAATCCTCCAGCACGTGAAAGCGTGCTTGACCTATCCCTTTGCTCGACATCACTAGCGTTAGATTGCCGGTGGAAAGTAATCAACGATCCCCACGGTAGTGATCATCTTCCAATCGTTATATCAATTGCTAATGGTTCAACTTCCCCGAACCCAATCAATATTTCCTACGACCTTACACGTAATATTGATTGGAAGTGTTATGAGTCTATTATAGCGCAATCTATCGAGACTCACGAGGAACTTCCTCCGGAGGAAGAATACGCGTTCTTAGCTGGCTTGATAATCGACGCCGCGACTCAAGCTCAGACGAAACCGATACCCGGGGTAACGATTAGACAGCGCCCTCCCAACAAATGGTGGGACAAAGAGTGCTCTGAGCTGTACGCGCGAAGGTCCGCGGCGTATAAGGACTACCGGGAGTACGGCACTGTCAACCTGCTTCGAAAGTACGAGGCACTGGGCAGGCAGATGAAGAGCTTAGTAAAGGCGAAAAAACGCGGGTACTGGCGGCGGTTCGTAAACGCGTTGTCCAGGGAAACAGCGATGAGCACTCTTTGGGATACCGCCAGGCGCATGCGGAACCGTGACGTTTCGAATGAAAGCGAGGAGTATTCAGATCGCTGGATACTCGATTTTGCCAAAAAGGTCTGTCCGGACTCTGTACCGGAACAGAAAACCTTTCGCGACGCGTTATTAGTAACTACGGAAGAGCCTCCATTTTCGATGTTGGAATTTTCAATGGCTCTCCTGTCGTGCAACAATAAGGCTCCAGGGTTAGATAGAATAAAATTCAACCTGTTGAAGAACCTACCCGACTCTGCAAAAAGACGCTTGTTGAATTTATTCAACAAGTTTCTTGAGCTAAATATTGTTCCGCATGACTGGAGGGAGGTAAAAGTCATTGCTATTCGGAAACCCGGGAAACCTGCCTCTGATCACAATTCATATAGGCCGATTGCGATGCTCTCTTGCCTCCGGAAATTGATGGAGAAAATGATCCTCTTACGTTTAGACAAATGGGTCGAAACAAACGGGTTACTTTCAGATACTCAATTTGGCTTTCGCCGGGGCAAAGGGACGAACGATTGCCTAGCGTTGCTTTCTACTGAAATTCAACTTGCCTTTGCTCGAAAAGAGCAAATGGCTTCTGCGTTCATGGATATTAAGGGGGCTTTTGACTCTGTCTCTGTAGAAGTTTTAAGCGCGAAACTTCATTCGCAGGGACTTTCACCAAATTTGAATAACTTTTTGCTCAATTTGTTGTCAGAAAAGCATATGTATTTCTCACATGGCGATTCGACAACTTCCCGAATTAGTTACATGGGCCTCCCCCAGGGCTCATGTTTAAGTCCTCTCTTATATAATTTTTACGTCAATGACATCGATGAATGTCTTGCAAATTCATGCACGCTAAGGCAACTTGCAGACGATAACGTTGTATCCATTACTGGTGGCAAGGCTAGCGATCTGCAAGGACCATTGCAAGATACCTTAGACAATTTGTCTGAATGGGCTCTTAAGCTGGGTATCGAATTCTCTCCGGAGAAAACTGAGCTGGTCGTTTTTTCTAGGAAGCATAACCCAGCTCAGCTGCAGCTCCTACTAACGGGTAAAACGATCTCTCAGGTTTTAGTCGCTAAATATCTCGGGGTCTGGTTCGACTCTAAATGCACCTGGGCTTGTCATATTAGGTATCTGACACAAAAATGCCAACAGAGGATTAATTTTCTTCGTACGATTACCGGAACTTGGTGGGGTGCTCACCCAGGAGACCTTCTAAGGTTATACCAAACAACGATATTGTCAGTTCTTGAGTACGGCTGTTTCTGCTTTCGCTCCGCCGCGAACACGCACATTATAAAATTAGAGAGAATACAATATCGTTGTTTGCGTATTGCCTTGGGTTGCATGCAGTCGACCCACACGATGAGTCTTGAAGTGTTAGCGGGTATTCTTCCGTTGAAACATCGTTTTTGGAATCTCTCTTACCGGTTGCTAATTCGATGCACAGTTATGAACCCATTAGTAATTGAAAATTTCGAGAGGTTGGTCGACCTTCAATCTCAATCCAGATTTATGACTTTATATTTTGACTATATGGCTCAAGATATTAATCCTTCTTCATACGATTCCTCCAATGTCGCACTTTTAGCTATGTTCGCAAGTACCCCAACGCTACAACCCTTACAATATCACAGAACGAGCCAACAAAAAACAATATCACAGAACGAGCCACACTGCTGCATAAGGAAGCCGATCAATCCACATCGGCTACTGCAGAGCAGACAATGAGTGACCAGCCGCTATCATTTTCTCATCGACACCGATCGCTGCTGGAGCGATATCGAAGCTGGAGCTAGAGCCGAAGACGTGCTACCGATAAACCCATCGATCGCCGAAGGAATTGACCCGATCGCTGCTAGAGCGAGAATCGATCACCGGAGAGATGCCACCGATAAGCCGATCGATGAGGCGTCGCCAGGAGAGAGGCAGTCAACCCGAACTTCATCCCACTGCCGACCGCTGCCAGATAACATCGCACGGCCCATCTAGGATCGTTATCTATTAAAGCGCTGCTGGAGCAGCGCGCCAGTCTCCTTCCAATCACCGGATAGCATGGGCGGCGGAACCGCATGCTAATCTATTCATTTAATTTAAGTCATTAATTGTAACAGTTAAGAAAATAAAATTAAGCATATAGTTTGTGTTAAATGTTTTAAATAAACCTGTGTTATCAGTGCAAAATGTGTTAGTTTGTTGGAGAGAAAGGCGCCGCTGGATCCGTGTATACTCGGTCATTCTGCTGGGAGTAGCAGAATTCCTTCGATGCTGGGGTTTGGATTCTAAACTTACAACGAGCTATCGAAATTTGGAGGTATCCGGTCCCATCCCCCAACATTTTGGTCCTTCGAACCGGATCCAGGACCGGCTTCGCAATTGGATTCGTCGGCACAGGGTCGACGCGTATAATTTCTTCCGCTGATTGGACTGGCGTGGTTGGAAAACGCCATCTTCCGTGTGCATTGCGGCACACAAAGGGCCAACTCCTTTAAGTTGCTGTGGCTTGGGTGGATCGCCATTGCTCCCGCTTCAACTTCACAATAGAAGCAGCGTACTCTAGTGCTAGCGTGGCTTGGTGGACGCCATCGCTTTATCGATCCTCTTGGCTTGGACTTTGCCGATTGGATAGTTTGTCAGGTTAGTGAAGCCTTTGCATGCTATATGTCCAGCCGAGCTGGGAGAAATTCGCAATACTAATGCTTGCTTTATCTGGTGATCCGAAAATAATTGATTATTCGCATCCTGAGTGATTATCGAAATTCCGTGACGAGGAAAGTGTTCAACCATTGGTGGGGCCGGATTGGCGAAATAATTGATCGCTATACTACATTTCCCGGATATTAAGCTACACTGGCGGTAGTGAACGGACTGCATTGGACTTACTGGTCGAAAGTTTCCAACATTTTGAAGCATCGAAGAGGCAGCGCAACATATTTTTTGCTCAGGTAAAACTTTAGTATATGTACTGTCGTGGCTAGGCACGCAGATAATACACTTAAATTTAAATCGATCCTCTTCGTTTTGCTTTAACTCTGGTGAGCCTTTGCCTTGAGAGGCACATGATTGCGAGTGTTTCAATTTACGTTTGAAGTCCGTTTGCTGGAGGACTAAGCGGTTGTTTCTGGTGCAAATAATTTTTCGTGTGGTAAGTTGCCACGGTATATGCCCGCCGAAGCCGGCACATTCTGCTTACTACATCGCGGTTTCCTCTTCGCTCTCGTTATCTGTTGATTGAGTGCTATCCACTTGTCGGTTGACTGGGACGTCGCGAGGCTTGAGGAGATTTTTTTGCAAAATTTGGAGTACCACCACCTGGTTCTGTCGGTCAGTGCTTACAGTATATGCCTAGCCAAGCTAGGATTTATCGTAGATTACTACACCACGTCTATTTTTCCTTGCTCATCGGTTTAACGGTGACGTCAGCATAATGCCCGCGGCCAATTCAGCAGCAGCCAAGAAGGCGCCGTCAATGAGGGCGCTTACAGCGAGAATGAAGGAAATTCAACTATCATTCAATGACATCTGGAGGTTTATGCAAGAATTCAAGGAATCCAATACAGCAACCGAGGTGCAGGTACGCCTTGCCAAATTGGAGGAGCTGTGGGAAGGTTTTAGCGATGTGATGGTGGAGATTTTTGCACACGATAACTACAGTGCAGAAACTAGTGGTTTAGAAAAAGAGCGAATGGAATTCAGCGACCGTTATTACGAAGTCAAATCCTTTCTGGTGGACAAGACTAAGGAGCTTGAAGAGCCACATCGATTAGCAAATTCAACCCGAGTAGGAGACGTTACAACGCACGGTGGTATGGACCACGTCCGGTTGCCGCAAATTAAATTGCAAAGTTTTAATGGAGACATCGATGAGTGGTTGAGTTTCCGAGATTTGTTTACATCGCTCATCCACTGGAAGGAAGATCTACCGGAAGTAGAGAAATTCCATTATCTCAAGGGGTGTTTGCAGGGAGAGCCAAAGAGTTTAATCGATCCGCTGCAAATTACGAGAGCCAACTATCAGGTAGCCTGGGAGTTGCTACTTAAACGGTACAACAATTGTAAACAGCTTAGGAAGCGCCAGGTTCAAGCGCTTTTCAGTTTGCCCACACTGACCAAGGAATCAGTATCCGATCTGCATACTCTCATTGAAGGCTTCGAGAGAATAGTGCAGACACTGGATCAAGTAGTTCAACAGGCGGACTACAAGGACCTTCTTCTAGTAAACATTCTTACTGCACGATTGGATCCGGTCACTAGAAGGGGGTGGGAAGAGGTGTCATCAGCAAAGGAACAGGATACTTTAGCGGATTTGACGGAATTTCTACGACGTAGGGTACAGGTTTTGGACTGCCTACCATCCAGGTGCAGTGACACTAGGGGTGTCCCGCAACAACATCCAAGGCAGAAACATTCCATAGCTAGGGTATGCTATAATTCCAGCCAAGCGTCTGGGGGACGATGTACGGCTTGTACGTCGGACCATCCGCTTTATTTGTGCAGCACATTCCAGAAAATGACAGTGGTGGAAAGAGATGCATTATTAAAAAGTCATGCTCTTTGCCGCAATTGTTTCCGAGTTGGCCATCAGGCGAAAAATTGCACATCCAAATATTCGTGTAGGAACTGCAGAGGTCGTCACCATACGTTAGTTTGTTTCAATCAAAGGGAGAAGGAAACCAAGGTTGCAGCGGTTGCAAGGGATAATACACTACCTTCCAAGGAATCGGACAATCCAGCCTCCACCCAAACGGCTAATATGGCAGCCGTGAATATTCAGGTATCCGGAGCAGCTCGTCAGTATGCTTCCCAAGTGCTTCTGGCCACAGCAGTTGTCACGGTCGAAGACGATGATGGTAATCGGTTCCCTGCCCGCGCTATGCTGGATTCAGGATCAGAGAGTAATTTTATCACCGAACGGTTAAGCCAACGTTTGAAGGTGACTCGTGATCGGGTTAATATATCGGTCGTCGGGATAGGTCAAGCTTCAACCATAGTAAAGCAGAGGTTAAGAACGTTAATACGGTCTCGAGTTTCACCGTTCTCGCGCGAACTAAGCTTTCTAGTTCTTCCAAGAGTAACAGTTAGTCTTCCTACTACAACAATTGATACGGAAAGGTGGAACATCCCGAGCGGCATCCAATTAGCCGATCCAGCATTCTTCGAATCTCATGGGGTGGACTTAGTGCTAGGTATTGAAGCATTCTTTGATTTCTTTGAAACTGGCCGAAGGATTTCGTTGGGAGAGCAACTACCTACACTAAATGAATCGGTCTTCGGCTGGGTAATTTGCGGTGGTTCTGCAGCACCAAGCCAATCCTGGCAAATCAGATGCAATGTGTCTACTTCAGAACAGCTAGATACATTAATCTCTCGCTTCTGGGCTTGTGAAGAGGTGGATACTGTTAGAACTTATTCACCAGAGGAACGACGATGTGAAGATATTTTCACACAGACGGTACAACGCAACACAGATGGGCGTTACACCGTTGCCTTACCGAAAAGGAAGGACATCCTATTCAACCTGGGCGATTCAAGGGACATCGCATTCAGACGTCTTCAGGGAACCGAACGTAGACTGGCAAGAGATGAAAATCTGCGAAAGGAATATACCACTTTTATGGACGAATATCGGCGACTCGGGCACATGCAGAGGATCGACGACACGGATTCGGTTCAACGATGCTACTTGCCGCACCATCCCGTCGTCAAAGAATCTAGTACCACCACTAAGGTCAGGGTCGTGTTCGATGCCTCATGTAAAACGACCACTGGGGTGTCTCTCAACGACGTTTTACTGGTGGGGCCAGTGATACAGGAAGATCTTCGTTCAATTATCCTGCGAAGTAGGACCAAGCAAGTCATGCTCGTGTCCGACGTGGAGAAAATGTTCCGCCAAATAAACATTTGTCCCGAAGATCGACCGCTCCAATGCATCCTTTGGCGAAACTCGCCATCCGAGAAAGCTCAAACCTACGAGCTTAATACCGTAACCTACGGAACTAAACCAGCCCCATTTCTGGCCACCAGGACTCTACATCAACTGGCAGTTGACGAACAAGAACGGTTTCCGCTAGCGGCGAGTGCTACAATCCATGACACCTACATGGATGATGTCATCACAGGGGCGGACAGCATAGAAACTGCGCTAGAACTGAGGATTCAGTTAGATAAAATGATGTCACGGGGAGGTTTCCGGCTTAGAAAGTGGGCTTCGAACTCTCCAGACGTATTAAAGGGCCTTCCTGAGGATGGATTGGCCATTCGCGCTTTGGAAGGAATTAATCTTGATCCAGATTCATCGGTGAAAACATTAGGCTTGACCTGGATGCCTGTGCCAGATACACTTAAATTCAGTTTTGCTATCCCTACTCTAAAGGATAAATTACCACTAACTAAACGATATGTACTGTCGGTCATAGCTACACTCTTCGACCCACTGGGACTGTTAGGCGCTACTATCACGTCAGCAAAAATTTTCATGCAAAGGTTATGGACGTTACGCGACGACGGCGGTAACCCTCTGAGCTGGGATCAATCACTGCCTCCAACGGTGGGTGAGGCTTGGGTGAAATTTCAGGAACAAATTCTCCAACTGAATGAGTTGCGTATTGAGCGGTGTGTTATTATCCCACAGCCTGTCGCCATGGAGATTCATTGTTTTTCTGATGCCTCGGAGAAGGCATACGGTGCATGTCTATATTTGAAGAGTATAAACGCTGGGGGAGAGGTCAGAGTGCACCTATTATCTTCCAAATCAAGAATAGCTCCACTAAAATGTCAAACGATTCCGCGGCTAGAGCTTTGCGGTGCAGAACTAGCAGCGAAACTGTTCGAAAAGGTAAATGGCGCGATACGCCTAGCGACACGAGCTTATTTTTGGACGGACTCAACCTGCGTGTTACGATGGATTTCAGCTACACCCACAACCTGGTCCACATATGTGGCCAATCGAACAGCAAACATTCAAACTATCACCGAGTGTGGCCAATGGAGGCATGTCCCTGGTGCGCAGAATCCGGCTGACTTGATTTCCCGAGGGATTTTGCCAGGAGAAATACTACAAAACACTTCCTGGTGGGAAGGCCCCGATTGGCTAAAACTAGAGATGGCTTCCTGGCCAAATGCTTTAGTGAACTTACGCGCAGAAGAAGGGGATGAGGAGAGACATCGTTCTGTAATTGCCGCTGTTGTTTCTACTAACAATGAATTCAATGAAACATGGCTTGCCAAATTCTCGTCTTACACCTCGCTTATCCGTGTTACAGCATATTGCTTGCGATTCATAAAGTTGCTGCGGACACATCGCAAAGAGAAGGTTCAATCAGAATTTTTAAATAGCATGGAATTGAAGGAAGCAGAAACGGTATGGGTGCGTCAAATACAAAAGGAGTGTTTTGCGGATGAATGGTCTAAGTTATCAAAGGGAGCTAGTGTGCCAAAAAACTCTCCATTGAGATGGTTCAACCCGTTTATCAGCAAGGATCAGGTGATACGATTGGGCGGAAGGTTGAAAAATTCGTTAGAGCCAGATGGAGTAAAACACCCGGTTGCATTGCCGGCACGACACCGTTTCACCCGCATGCTGTTGGATTACTACCACGTTCGACTTCTTCACGCTGGGCCGCAGTTATTATTGTCAGTCGTCAGGCTTAGGTTTTGGCCATTGGGTGGCAGAAGTCTAGCGAGACAGATTATACACAAATGCCTGAAATGTTTCCGTTCAAAACCATCAGCTGTTCAGCAATTTATGGCGGATCTCCCGATGTCGAGAGTGACCATCTCACGACCATTCTCCCGTACCGGAGTTGACTACTTTGGTCCAGTTTTCGTTCGACCACTTCCAAGGCGGCCAGCAGTAAAGGCTTACGTAGCCATTTTCATTTGTCTCTGTACAAAGGCGGTCCATATGGAACTAGTTACGGATCTGTCTACCGAACGGTTCCTCCAGGCACTGCGACGATTCGTGGGTAGACGAGGCCGATGTTCAGATATTTTTTCCGACAACGGAACCAACTTTGTCGGTGCACGTAACAAATTGTCAGAATTTTTGAAGGTTTTAAAGAGTCGAGACCACCACGATGCAGTATCCAGAGAGTGTGCCAAGGAGGGCATACATTGGCATTTCAATCCACCGAGCGCCCCCCACTTTGGCGGTATCTGGGAAGCGGCAGTCCGATCTGCAAAACATCATCTATTGAGAGTGATAGGCGAAACACCCCTTTCGCCGGAAGATTTCAGCACGCTACTGGTGCAGGTAGAAGCTTGCCTCAATTCCCGCCCCCTTACGCCGCAAAGTGACGATCCGAATGATTTGGAGCCATTAACACCGGCACACTTTTTGATCGGCTCGTCCCTGCAAGCCATCCCCGAACCAAACGTAGATCAATTGCCAACCTCTCGGCTTAACCATTGGCAATCAATGCAGCGTCATCTGCAGACCTTCTGGAAACGATGGAGACAAGAATATTTGTGTCAGTTGCAAGGTCGAACAAAACGTTGGAAGCCAGCCGTCCCCATTGAAGAAGGAAAATTGGTCGTCGTTAAGGACGAAAATTTGCCCCCTATGAAGTGGAAGATGGGTAGAATCTGCCAGCTGCA
Organism: Wyeomyia smithii; assembly: GCF_029784165.1. Lineage (NCBI taxonomy): Eukaryota > Metazoa > Arthropoda > Insecta > Diptera > Culicidae > Wyeomyia > Wyeomyia smithii. The sequence goes on from NC_073694.1 coordinate 111,578,548, forward strand.
TCCCTCGGCTGACAACGTAGTGCGAGTCGTAACACTGAAGACAGCCACGGGAAATTTGACACGCCCAGTGGAGAAAATTTGCTTGCTTCCAGTGCCGGATGATGAGGAAGCTTAGCGTACACCTACCCACAATCCCGTCCCGCCGAAGAGGATCTGTTTTTTCTTTCTTTTCAGAAATCTACAATTTCTGGGTGGGTGAGGATGTTCGCAAGTACCCCAACGCTACAACCCTTACAATATCACAGAACGAGCCAACAAAAAACAATATCACAGAACGAGCCACACTGCTGCATAAGGAAGCCGATCAATCCACATCGGCTACTGCAGAGCAGACAATGAGTGACCAGCCGCTATCATTTTCTCATCGACACCGATCGCTGCTGGAGCGATATCGAAGCTGGAGCTAGAGCCGAAGACGTGCTACCGATAAACCCATCGATCGCCGAAGGAATTGACCCGATCGCTGCTAGAGCGAGAATCGATCACCGGAGAGATGCCACCGATAAGCCGATCGATGAGGCGTCGCCAGGAGAGAGGCAGTCAACCCGAACTTCATCCCACCGCTGCCAGATAACATCGCACGGCCCATCTAGGATCGTTATCTATTAAAGCGCTGCTGGAGCAGCGCGCCAGTCTCCTTCCAGTCACCGGATAGCATGGGCGGCGGAACCGCATGCTAATCTATTCATTTAATTTAAGTCATTAATTGTAACAGTTAAGAAAATAAAATTAAGCATATAGTTTGTGTTAAATGTTTTAAATAAACCTGTGTTATCAGTGCAAAATGTGTTAGTTTGTTGGAGAGAAAGGCGCCGCTGGATCCGTGTATACTCGGTCATTCTGCTGGGAGTAGCAGAATTCCTTCGATGCTGGGGTTTGGATTCTAAACTTACAACGAGCTATCGAAATTTGGAGGTATCCGGTCCCATCCCCCAACAAGCTAATTCTAATAATGCTATATTCTTCGACACCACCATGAAACAAGACATTTCTGGTATCCCGGATCAATTGCGACCCCAAGAGATCCCTAAGATTTTTTCCAATAAGTTTAAACATGTTAGTTATGATAAAAGGTTTTACACTGACGGATCTAATCTAGATGAGTCCACTGGCTTCGGTGTTTTCCACGAAAATTTTACCGCCTCCTACAAACTCGATGCTCCTGCTTCCGTGTACGTCGCAGAACTTGCTGCTATTCAGTACTCTCTTGGAATCATCGAAACCCTACCCATAGACCACTACTTCATCTTCACAGATAGTCTCAGTGCCATTGAGGCTCTGCGATCAATGAAGCCTGTGAAGCACACCCCGTATTTCCTGGGGAAAATACGGCGGTTTTTAAGTGCTTTAACAGATAAAAATTACCGGGTTACCTTAGCGTGGGTCCCTTCTCATTGCTCGATTCCGGGTAACGAAAAGGCTGACTCTTTAGCTAAGGTGGGTGCTATTGACGGCGATATTTATGAAAGACCATTTGCTTATGATGAATTTTATAGCATTTTGCGTCAGAGAACACTCAACAGTTGGCAATCATCATGGAACTCAGATGAACTGGGACGGTGGCTACATTCCATTTTTCCTAAGGTATCGACGAAAGCATGGTTCAAGGGGTTGGATGTAGGTCGGGACTTCATTCGCGTGATGTCCAGACTTATGTCCAATCACTATACGTTAAACACGCATCTCTTTCGTATAGGGCTTGTAGACAGTAATCACTGCGTTTGTGGCGATGGCTACCATGACATCGAGCATGTTGTTTGGTCGTGTACCGAATACTGTGGTGTTAGGTCTGAGCTTATAGATTCCCTTCGGGCCCGAGGGAAACAACCGAACGTACCCGTTAGAGACATTCTGGGAAGCGGTGATCTCCAGTACATGACACAACTATACGGGTTTATAAAAAATGCTGGCATTAAAATTTGATTTCTTTTATCTATTTGCTAGAATACAATTTCTGTCACAAACTGAAAGAGAATGATACACCCGGCTGGAGACACTAAAATGAAGACTCGGCATCTCTATGTTTACGCAGACACCTCAGACCAAAACTGCTCAAACAGAACATCACTGATTAGCCACGTACAAATGAATACATTCTGTAATATAAAATAATTAAAAACAAAATTGTAACACCCCTCCTCTCACCTTAAATCCCCACTAGCTCGTAGTCGGCCGCGAGAATAAAGAAAAGGCCTCCCTCTTTTCCCTGCTAATTTAGAATTTAAAAAAAAAATGTACTTGGCTCAGTTAAACATAAATTGTATCGTGCCGTGTCAAATAAACTATTTAAAACTGAATATATATATATATATATATATATATATATATATATATATATATATATATATATATATATATATATATATATATATATATATATATATATATATATATATATATATATATATATATATATATATATATATATATATATATATATATATATATATATATATATATATATATATATATATATATATATATATATATATATATATATATATATATATATATATATATATATATATATATATATATATATATATATATATATATATATATATATATATATATATATATATATATAAATATATATACTAGTTGAACTTTCCCGGCGATGCTCGGGATCAAAGGTGTCAAAGATAGTTTTTTTTTATATTTCATTGCTGCATTAGCTCAACTCACTTCAAAAATATAATTTACATCTTATACTTCCATCATCACTTTAAGTACCTCATTATTCTGAGAACGCACAGAACGGAAATACCCGTATTGGATTGTTTTTTTGTGATTTTGGGCTGATTTACAGAAACTGGAAGTCACCATTTTGGATTTAAAAATGACGTATGGAGTTCAACTTTCGAAAGTATTGAAATTGTTGGCCAAATATCATTTTAGAAGTCATAAATTTGCATGTTTCACGTAGTTTTGTGAATAATATCTTAAATTTAGTAATCAGATACTTGTTATTTTTCTTCAAATCTCTTTTCTGAACGTTAACAAACATTTTAATGAAAAAAAAAACACGTGTCATCGCTATAAAACGACGTATGGAGTTCCATTTTCGGAAGTATTGGAATTGTTGGCCAAATATCACTTTAGGTTATTTTCCTGAAACCGGAAGTCGCCTTTTTTTAATCCACAAAACTTCGTAGAAAATAAGAAAATAAAAGATTTTTAATGCTTAAGCTGCCTCTTTATCGATATTCAAACCAATGAATCTTAACCTTTCCTCCAGCTAAATGTCCCAAGAGTTCTAGTTTGGATTAACGTAAAAAAAGTAAAACAGTAAGGCGTCTTACACAAATTATGTAACGCATGAAGGGGGGGAGGGGGGTTGAGTCTGCATTACTTATTGTTACGTAGGGGGGACGGGGGGTAGTAGAGACAGTTACGTAACTGTGATGTTTGCTCGAAATTGAAAATTTGATCAGCGTTACGTAATTTTAGGGGGGGAGTCATGTCGAACGTAACCTATCGTAACATAGGGGGGAAGGAAGTCTGAAATCTAGATCATTAGCGTTACGTAATTTGTGTACGACGCCTAAGGTTAAGAGCTGAATGACCTTCTGGTTAAAAGCTCTCTAATAAAAATCAAATTCAAATTCAAAAGTACAAAAGCAAATCGAATGCCGTAATATGTAACTATTCACAAAACTACGAAAACATCAGAAATGTAAAATGTTTATGCTTGAGACATGGATTATTCTGCAAAAAAAATGTAAATGGTGAAAGAACAACGAACATTGTATTGAAAAAAAAAAAACACAAATAATTGAATTTTGATTGCGCATAAAAAGTCAAGATTTCGCATGTATACGTATAATACGTATAAATTTAAAAAAAAGTATTTTCAGGTGTTTTTCTGTATTCTGTATGCTGTATATGGTCCTCGTGGCTCTGTGGTTAGCGATGTCGATTGTCTCCCACACGGTTGTGATATCGGGTTCGATCCCCGATCAGGTCGAGAGTCTTTTCGAACTGGATTTTTTTTTGACTCAGCTCTGGGGCACGGTGTACCGTTGTACTCATCCTACAACATGCAAAATGTGCTAAAAACAATATCGATAACGAATCACATGTCATCGCTTTAAATTTTGATTTAGAGGAAAATTCAGCATAAAAAGTCATGAATTTGCATGTTTCACGTAGTTTTGTGAATAATATCTCAAGTTTTAGTAATCATATACTTTTAATTTTTCCTCACATGTCTCTCCTGAACGTTCACAAACATTTTAATTAAAAAAGAATCACATTTCATCGCTTTAAATTTTGATTTAGAGGCAAGTTCAGCATAAAAAGTCATAAATTTGCATGTTTCACGTAGTTTTGTGAATAATATCTCAAGTTTTAGTATTCAGATACTAATTATTTTCCCTCACATGTCTTTCCTGAACGTTAACAAATATTTTAATGAAAAAATAATCAAATGTCATCGCTTTGAAATTAGATTTAAAGGCAAATTCAGCATAAAATTCATGATTTTGCAAGTTTTACGTAGTTTTGTGAATAAAATATCAAGTTTTAGTAATCAGATACTTAATATTTTTCCTCACATGTCTTTCCTGAACGTTAACAAACATTTTAATGTAAAAAAAACAACATGTCATCGCTTTAAATTTTGATTTAGAGGCAAATTCAGCATAAAAAGTCATATTTTTGCTTGTTTTACGTAGTTTTGTGAATAAAATCTCAAGTTTTAGTAATCAGGTACTTTTTATTTTTCCCCAAATGTCTTTCCTGAACGTTAACAAACATTTTCATGTAAAAAACCCACATATCACCGCTGATTTTTTTGATTTAGAACGATTTCAAATGATGGTGGTGACTGTACACCACTGAGACGGAAGCAATAACATCAATAAGATCGAACGTTACGGAATTCCATTTTTATATAGTAGATTTCAAATGATGGTGGTAACTGTACACCACTGAGACGGAAGCAATAACATCAATAAGATCAAACGTTACGGAGTTCTATTTATATATATATATATATATATATATATATATATATATATATATATATATATATATATATATATATATATATATATATATATATATATATATATATATATATATATATATATATATATATATATATATATATATATATATATATATATATATATATATATATATGTATATACTAGTTGAACGTTCCCGGCGATGCTCGGGATCAAAGGTTTTAAATTTAAGAATCATTTTTTTGTAATTCATTATTGCTTTAGCACAACTTACTTAAAAAATATTTCACATCTTATACGTTCAATATCACTTTAAATACTTTAATATTTTGAGAACAGAACACACATAAACTGGAAGTCGCCATATCGGATTTCCAAACGACGTGTGGAGTTCCACTTTCGGAATTATTGAAATGGTTGGCCAAATACCACTTTAGGTTATTTTTCTAAAGCCGGAAGTCGCCGTTTTGGAAAATGTTGTGTGGAGTCATCCCAGTTTCGAATATACCTGTACTGGATGATATTCGGGCTATTTGACAATCGTTTACAGTGAAACCTCTTTTTGGGAAATTAAAGTAAGCACGAAGAATTGAGCCTGACCATTCATGCTTATTTCTCCTCTATAATGAAATCTAAAGAGATGCTTGTGATTTTTTTCAAAACGAACGTTTTTTTCAAACGTAGTTTTTCGAGTTGTATGCCAACTTTTTTTCAATTTTTTTTCTCAAATGTGTTTCCTGAACATTAACTAACATTTTATTGGCAAACAATCACATATCATAGCTTTGAATTTTGATTTACAGACAAATTGAGCCTAAATATTCATGATTTTGCACGTTTTACTTAGTTTTGTGAATAATATCTACATTTTCAGTAATCAGATACCTATCATTTCTTTTGAAATGTCATTCCTGAACATGAACGAACATTTCATTGAAAAAAATCACATGTCATCGCTTTGAATTATGACTTAGAGAAAAATTAAGCCTAAAAATCTTGGTTTTCACGTAGTTTTATTAAAATTATTTAAATTTCAAATGATCAGGTACTTATTATTTTCCCTTAATTTCATCTTCAAAAAAATCACAGATCATAGATTCGAATTTTGATTTAGAGGCAAATTCAGTATGAAACGTCATGATTTCGCTTGTTTCACGTAGTTTTGTGATTATTATCTCGAGTTTTTGTAATCAAATACATGTTATTTTTACTCGAAAGTCTTTCTTGAACATCAACGAACAATGAAAAAAAAAATCACATGTCATCTCTTTGAGTTTTGATTTGGAGACGAATTGAGTATGAAAAGTCATAATATTGCATGCCTTACGTAGTTTTGTGAATAATATTTCAAGTTTTAGTAATTAGCTATTGATTATTTTTCCTCGAATGTCTTTCCTGAACATTAGCAAACATTTTAATGAAAAAAGGATCTCATGTCATCGCTTTGAATTTTGGTTTAGAGGTAAATTTAGCACAAAAAGCCTCAATTTTGCATGTTTTACGTAGTTTTGTGAATGATATCTCAAGTTTTTGTAATCAGATACTAATTTTTTTCTCTAATGTCTTTCCTTAACATTACAAACATTTTAACGAATAAAGAATCACATGTCATTGCTTTGAATTTTAATTTAGACGCAAATCCAGCTTAAAAAGTCATAATTTTGCTTTTTTTCTCGTAGTTTTGTGAATAATATCTCAAATTTTAGTAATCAGCTATTAATAATTCTTCCTCAAATGTCTTTCCTAAACATTAACAAACATTTAAATGAAAAAAGAATCTCATATCATCGGTTCGAATTTTGATTTAGAAGTAAATTCAGTATAAAAAGTCACAATTTTGCATGTTTTACGTAGTTTTGTGAATAATATCTCAAGTTTTAGTAATCAGGTACTAAATATTTTTCCTCGAATGTCTTTCTGTAGGTAAAAATAACATTTTAATGAAAAAAGAATCACATGTCATCGCTTTGAATTTTGATTTAGAGGCAAATTCAGCTTTAAAAGTCATAATTTTGCATGTTTTACGTAGTTTTGTGAATAATATCTCAAATTGTAGTAATCAGATACTAATTATTTTTTCTCCAAATGTCTTTCCTGAACATCAGCGAACATTTTCCGGTTAGAAAACCTTTATGTCACCGCTTATTTTTCTGATTTAGAACGATTTTAAATAATAATGATTACTGTACACCACAGAGACGGAGGGAATAATATCAATAAGATCAAGCGTTACGGAATTCCATTTTTATATAGTAGATATATATATATATATATATATATATATATATATATATATATATATATATATATATATATATATATATATATATATATATATATATATATATATATATATATATATATATATATATATATATATATATATATATATATATATATATATATATATATATATATATATGCCACCTGTATGCCACCACGGGTCGGTATTTGGCGATTACCGTAGGCCACGGAAGTGCTAACTGCAAGAACGCAGTCCCGGACCATCAGCGAGAGCTAGCCTAGGTTGTGGTGAGACTCAGGCATTGGGCCGCCGAATTCTCACAAAAGCCACATTATCCGGAAGCAGCTCTGACGGAGCGAATAGTGCCGCTCCCACCACCCAAATGCACTAATTCGCCCATTGGGATTGATGCCAGTAAGTTCCCAATTACGGTAACTGGTCGCAACGCCATATGATAAGAGTCGGATTTCGTTTTCGTACCACGATTCTGGGCTGGCACCTGCGCCGAGCTCCCTTAGTAAGGTCGTGTGACAACGGCTTGAAACGGCGAGACAACAACCGGTGTAGCCCCTAGCCATGGCCTCAGTCGCCCCTAGCCATGGCCTCACTGCTTCGGCATAGACTACCATGGGACCAGATAGGCGACCACTCCAGTATGGATAAGGATAGCGGCTGGAAGGGGGACCCACTTAACAAAAATGAACAGTAATAATGAAGATCAACAATTGGGCGCAGATGGGTTGAAAAACTCGTTTGCACGAGGAGGCATCCAGAGGTCTTCGCCGAGAAAGGCGGAGATGGATGCAGTAAAGGACGCCTGCGAAGACGGCAAAGGCAGTACGCCTACCGGATCGACGCAAGACATCGCAGTGGCTGGTCCACTGTTGATAAAGGCGGTCGGAAGACAGCGAGACACGCTACCGAAGGTAGTAGCGCTGTCGGAGCAGCTCGATGCCATAATCGAGTTTGCGAAAAGTCGCACCAACACGACGAAGTACCTGAAGCAGGCTCTCTACATGCTTCGGTCCTCCGTCGATGCTGCGAAGAAGGAGCACGCCGAGCTCAAGGCAAGAGCGGTGGCTGCAGAGAAGAATGCAACGGAGGTGACCGGAAGGGCGACGAAGTCGGTCCAAACGGACACCTGCATGTTTGCAGCGGTTTGCGCCTCCGGGTCAGCCGCAAAAAGAGCAAGGCAGTCTCCGGGGGAAGCCCCCGAGAACAGCGAGAAACGGTTGGTTGTGCTAAGCCCGCGAGATAGCACACCAACGGCCTCCAAGTCCGCCGAAAAGTCTGCCGAAGTGGCAGCTACGGGAAACCCTTGGGTTACCGTGGGAGGAAGGAAGCGCCAAAAAGACAGCAAGCGCAACGACGAGAAGACGACAAATCGTCCAAAAATAGGAAAGAAGGCGCGAGGCAGGGGCGACGCCCTCATACTCAAGACGGAGGGGTCCAAGTACTCCGAAATCTTGAAGAAAATGAGAGGCGAAACCCAGCTCAAGGATCTGGGAGCGGATGTGCGGACCATCCGTCGTTCTCGCACCGGCGAGATGATCCTTGAGCTCTGTAAGGATGCTAAAAACAAGGGCGCTGCCTACAAGACGGTAGCCGAGCAGGTCCTTGGGAAAGATGTGCAAATTCGGGCACTCACCTCAGAGGTGACTCTCCAGCTCAAAAACCTGGATGAAATCACCGAGAGGTGCGATATTGCACAGGCCCTCAAGGAGAAGTGCGGAGTGGAAGTAGCCACTGAGGTAATTCGCCTCCGAAAGGGTCCAGCGGGGACCCAGGTGGCCACTTTCCGGCTTGCATCGGCCGATGCAACTCTGGCCCTGAAGACAGCCAAACTTAAGGTTGGCTGGTCAGTATGTCCCCTGAGCATACTCCAGCAGCCGGACGTTTGCTTCAGGTGTTTCGAGGGAGGACACAAGTCCTGGGTCTGCAAGGGGCCCGATAGGAGCCAGTTATGTAGGCGTTGTGGTGGTGCTGGCCATAAAGCTAAAGACTGCGGGGAGCCTCCCAAGTGCTTGGTATGTACTGGAAAACGGGACGCCAAGCACTTTATGGGAGGCCCACGGTGCCCAGCCGGTAAGGCGGCCACGAAACCACGGGCGTGAGGGTGACACAATTGAACCTGAACCATTGCTATGCGGCACAGCAGCTGCTATACCAAGCAGCGTCTGAGTCGCGGTCGGACATCGCAATCGTATCGGACCCCTACTGCATTCCTCCCGGAAACGGTAATTGGGTTGCAGATAAGTCCAGTACGGCGGCCATATGCACGACCAGCAAGTTCCCGGTTCAGGAGGTTGTGTCAACCTCAAATGAAGGATACGCGGTTGCCAAGGTGGACGGAGTGTTCTACTGCAGTTGTTATGCTCCGCCGCGTTGGTCTATCGAAAGGTTCACCCAGATGGTCGATTTGTTATCTATGGAGCTGACGGGACTAACACCCTTAGTAGTGGCGGGCGACTTCAACGCTTGGGCTGTTGAGTGGGGAAGCCGCCGCACGAACCGAAGGGGTCAGATCTTGTTGGAAGCTTTGGCAAAGCTCAACCTAGATCTGGCCAACGTTGGAACCAAGTGTACATTCAGCAGAAATGGTGCGGAGTCGATCATCGAAGTGACGTTCTCCAGCCCAGGACTGATCGTGAACTGGAGGGTAGACGATGGCTACACTTATAGTGACCCCCAGTCGGTCTGCTATAGCGTAGTCCAGAACGTGAGGCGGCAGGCGACGGGTAGAGCCAATACTCCGACCGTCCGCGGGTGGAAGACATCGCATTTCGATGCCGAGGTATTTGCAGAAGCAATGAGAAGAGAGCGCGAGGGGGGCAGTTGGCTCCGCCCGAGTGCTGACCAATTAGTTGCCACATTATCGCGGGCGTGCGACGCCACCATGCCTAGGACCCGCCAACCTAGGAATGGTAAGTCACCGGTATACTGGTGGACCGACGCGATAGCGGACCTCCGTAGCGCGTGCCTCCGTGCAAGACGGATGTT
>NC_073694.1:111589262-111599262 GCF_029784165.1 Wyeomyia smithii
CAGCGCGCCCAAGCGCTTTGGATCTATCCTTATGTTCGACGTCGCTACGGTTGGATTGCACATGGAAGGTAATCCTCGATCCTCACGGTACCGACCATTTGCCTATTCTTATTTCAATTAATAACGGGTCAACTCGCATGCGACCAATTGACATTCCGTATGACCTCACACGGAATGTCGATTGGAAGTTATACGAGGAAATGATTTCAAAAGCGGTCGAGTCGATTCAACATCATCCACCACTTGAAGAATACAACCTCCTCGCGGGTTTGATTCTCGACGCCGCGTTGCAAGCCCAAACGAAGAAATATCCCGGCATAACGATCAAAGAACGGCCTCCCACTCCGTGGTGGGACCAAGAGTGCTCCGATGTCTACACGCAAAGATCCGACGCGTTTAAGGCCTACCAGAAGGGAGGTATACCCGACGACTATATACGGTATTCGGAGCTTGAGACCAAGCTTAAAAGCCTGGCTAAAGCAAAGAAACGCGGATATTGGCGTCGGTTCGTAAACGAGACGTCGAGGGAGACATCGATGAGCACTCTTTGGAACACAGCCCGAAGAATGCTGAATCGCGTAACGGTCAACGAAAGCGAGGAGTCTTCAAGTCGGTGGATATTTGATTTTGCCAGGAAAGTATGTCCGGACTTTGTTCCTGAGCAAAACATTGTTCGCGATGCGTCTCCGGGCCACGACGCGATAGAATCACCTTTTACGATGGCAGAATTTTCAGTTGCCCTCCTGTCCTGTAACAATAACGCGCCTGGGTTAGATAGAATCAAATTCAACTTGTTGAAGAATCTACCCGGCAATGCCAAGAGGCGCTTGTTGAACTTGTTCAATAAGTTCCTGGAGCAAAACATTGTACCGCAGGATTGGAGGCAAGTGAAGGTGATCGCCATCCAAAAACCAGGGAAACCAGCTTCTGATCACAACTCTTATAGGCCGATTGCAATGCTATCCTGTATCCGGAAATTGATGGAAAAAATGATACTCCGTCGTTTAGACCATTGGGTCGAATCAAATAGTCTACTATCAGATACTCAATTTGGCTTCCGCCGTGCCAAAGGGAAGAATGATTGTCTTGCGTTGCTTTCAACAGATATTCAGCTGGCGTATGCTCGCAAAGACCAAATGGCGTCTGCGTTCTTGGACATTAAGGGGGCTTTTGATTCCGTTTCTATTGACATTCTTTCGGGTAAACTTCACCGACAAGGATTTTCTCCAATTTTGAACAATTTTTTGCACAATTTGTTGTCCGAAAAGCACATGCATTTTACGCACGGCGATTTGGCAACTTTTCGCATTAGCTACATGGGTCTTCCCCAGGGCTCATGTTTAAGCCCCCTTATTTACAACTTTTATGTAAATGACATCGACGATTGTCTGGCAAATTCATGCACGATAAGACAACTTGCAGACGACAGTGTAATCTCTGTTACAGGAGCCAAAGCTGCCGATTTGCAAGGACCATTGCAAGATACCTTGGACAATTTGTCTGCTTGGGCTTTACAGCTAGGTATCTTATTCTCTCCGGAGAAGACTGAGATAGTAGTTTTTTCTAGGAAGCATGAACCTGCTCAGCTTCAAACACAATTAATGGGTAAAACGATTTCTCAGGTTTTGGTACACAAATATCTTGGTGTCTGGTTCGACTCTAAAGGCACCTGGGGTTGTCACGTGAGGTATCTGATGAAAAAATGTCAACAAAGAGTGAATTTTCTTCGTACAATAACCGGTCAATGGTGGGGAGCCCACCCAGGAGACCTTATAAGGCTTTACCAAACAACGATATTGTCTGTTATTGAGTACGGGTGTTTCTGCTTCCGCTCCGCAGCAAACACACATTTGATCAAACTGGAGCGAATACAATATCGTTGTTTGCGTATCGCCTTGGGTTGCATGCAATCGACCCATACGATGAGTTTGGAGATCTTAGCTGGAGTACTACCATTGAAAAACCGCTTCTGGAGCCTGTCTTCTCGTATTCTTATCAAATGTGAGGTCTTGAACCGTCCTGTGATTGAAAATTTTGAAAGGTTAATCGAACTTAATTCTCAAACCCGTTTTATGACATTGTATTTCAATCACATGTCCCAGAATATTAACCCTTCGAATATTCCAAATCGTGTCGACTTATCAAATACTTCTGATTCTACTGTGTTTTTCGATACATCCATGATAGAAGAAACTCGTGGAATCCCGGATCATTTACGCGTGCAGCAGATCCCCAAAATTTTTTCCAATAAATATCGAAACATCAACTGCGACATTATGTACTACACTGACGGATCACTTCTTGATGGGTCCACTGGCTTCGGTATCTTCAATAACAATTTAACCGTCTCCCATAAGCTCGATAATCCTGCTTCTGTTTACGTCGCAGAATTAGCTGCAATTCAGTACACCCTAGGGATTATCGAAAAAATGCCCACGGACCATTATTTCAGATGTTAAGCACTCTCCGTATTTCCTGGGGAAAATACGGGAACATCTGAGTGCTTTATCCGAAAAATCTACTCAGATAACCTTAGCGTGGGTCCCTTCTCACTGCTCGATACCGGGTAATGAGAAAGCGGACTCTTTGGCTAAGGTGGGCGCAACAAATGGTGATATTTATGAAAGACCAGTTGCCTTTAATGAATTTTTCGCATTTGTACGTCAGAATACGATCATCAGTTGGCAAAATTCTTGGACCAAGGGGGAACTGGGAAGGTGGTTACATTCCATAATCCCCAAGGTATCGACGAACCCGTGGTTCAAGGGGTTGGATGTAGGTCGGGATTTCATTTGCGTGATGTCCCGGCTTATGTCCAATCACTATAGATTTGACGCGCATCTCCGTCGTGTTGGGCTCGGGGAGAGTGGTATCTGTGCCTGTGGTGAAGGTTATCACGACATAGAGCACGTTGTTTGGTCATGCCCTGTACACCGTGACGCCAGGTCTAGATTAATAGCTTCCCTGCAGGCCGAAGGTAGGCAGCCGGCTGTTCCTGTTCGTGATGTCTTGGCGAGCCGTGACCTATCCTACATGTCCCTTATATACGTTTTCCTGAAATCCATCCACGTCCCAGTTTAGTCCTATCCCCTTCCGCCTACATCCAACCAAACGACAAGAACACGTTAAGACCCCGGATCCGAAACAGCAATCAGACCCGCACGATACTCTCAAGGCCCGATGGAAACAACCCAATATGCCAGTCCGTAATATCTTGGCCCAGCAGCGGAACAAATTTAATATGCTGCTTACCTATGGCAATGAAAACCATCAAACAGCAAACCTGTGCTTTTAATGCAAAATATTCTAGCTTTAAGTTAGATTTAGTTTCAGCTCGTAGTCGGCAGCGAGGATAAAAAATTTGCTTTTAGTTATTACGATACTTTAGAAAGTAAGCTACCAGATATAATTGGCGCCGTTAAACATTGAATTGTATTTGTGCCGTGTCAAATAAACTATAGATGAAGAAAAAAAAAAAAAAAATAATAATAATAATAATAATAATAATAATAATAATAATAATAATAATAATAATAATAATAATAATAATAAAAATAATAATAATAATAATAATAATAATAATAATAATAATATTAATAATAATAATAATAATAATAATAATAATAATAATAATAATAACAATAATAATAATAAAAATAGTAACAATAATAATAATAATAATAATAATAATAATAATAATAATAATAATAATAATAATAATAATAATAATAATAATAATAATAATAATAATAATAATAATAGTAATAATAATAATAATAGTAACAATAATAATAATAATAATAATAATAATAATAATAATAATAATAATAATAATTCATTCTGTGCCGAACACGCATCAGTACTGGACGTGTTTGGTGATCGGTCCGATAGAGTATAAAACAAAAGACGTGTGAACAAGTGTTGGCATTGTTTGCCTGGTCGAGTGAAATAAATCCGGGTACAAGGTCGTTCCTTTGTGCAACTGTTTCGCATCGTGACTGCCAGCTGGTGCGTAAGCCGATTTGGCTGCTGGCTGGATTGTGCTACAGCAGTGGACGAGACACAAACGAGGAAAAAGAAGAAGCCATCAGTGTCAGCGAGTCGTAACGCTGTGTGGAGTGATCTCACACCTGGCTCGCTGCTGGTGGCTGTTTGGTGCTGCTGTATTGGTGCTGCTGGCTGTAACGGCTGCTACTTCGAACGATCGGACAACCAACCTTACTGGAAGGGAGAAATAAAAAGGTACGTGTTCTTGTCAGCGCTAGTGCGCTAAACATAGCGCGATGGATGTAGATCCCTCGCCTCCCGCGCCACCATCCCCGAACCCCTCTGACCCTGACCCTTCTGTTACCCCCTCCTGGGGGCTCTATTTTCGGCCAAAGGCGGGACCGAAATCGAAACAGTTGAACCTCTTGCAGATTTCTAAAGACCTGACGAAGGAGTACAAGGGCGTGACCGAAATTTCCAAGGTCCGGCCTAACAAGCTCCGTGTCGTGGTCGGTAACCTGAAAGAGGCCAACGATATAGCTTGCTCTGAGCTCTTCACACGCGAGTATCGCGTTTACATACCCGCACGAGACGTGGAGATCGACGGTGTCATAACCGATTCGAGTCTGTCCGTCGAGTGTATACTGCAAAGTGCCAAAGGGTGCTTTAAAAACAAAACGTGTCCCGAAGTAAAGGTGCTCGACTGCAAGCAATTGCGGTCAGCATCGATCATCGGTGGCAAAACAGTATACACTCCGTCAGACTCGTTTCGAGTTACGTTCGCCGGGTCTGCACTACCAAGCCACGTCTCGATCCACCGGGTTCGTCTCCCTGTGAGGCTCTATGTGCCCCGCGTCATGAACTGCCTGAATTGCAAGCAGTTAGGCCATACAGCCGCCTACTGCTGCAATAAGGCACGTTGTGGCAAGTGTGGGGAGTCTCATGTGGAAGATTCTTGCAGTGTTAACGCTGAAAAGTGTATTCACTGCGGAGAAAATCTGCATGAGCTCTCGACATGTGCGGTGTACATGCAGCGCAGGGATAAAATAAAACGGTCTCTCAAAGAGCGTTCAAAGCGTTCCTACGCTGACATGCTGAAGAAGACCGTTACCACTTCTCCCGTTACTTCGAACCCCTTCGATCTGTTGCCCTCTGAGGAAACCGATTCTGACGATTCACCAGCGGGAACATCCTATGCCAATCCTGGGGAGTCTAGAAAGAGGAAAAATATTTCCTCTCCTAAACTTCCCAGAAAAGGTCCTAAGATTTCTCAAAGTGAAATGAAAGTTACAAACAAACCAAACAGTGCTGCGGAAAAACCGAAGCAAACTCCTCCTGGGCTGGCAAATTTAAAGTCCCAGAAGGAGTTCCCAGCACTGCCAGGAACATCTAAAACCCCAGTTGCTCCTTTTACACTCCCAGTTGATGAAACAAACTCTGGATTAGTGAAATTTTCTGACATTGTGGACTGGATTTTTGAAACTTTCAATGTACCCGATCCAATTAAAATTTTTCTTACAGCATTCCTCCCAACAGTTAGATCATTTTTGAAGCAGTTGACTGCCCAATGGCCTCTCCTTGCAGCGATTGTATCCTTCGATGCCTAATTCAACTGCGTATATGAAGGATTCTATCTCTGTCTTACAGTGGAATTGTAGAAGTATTTTACCAAAAATTGATTCGTTTAAAGTTTTGATAAATAAAAACAAATGCGATGCATTTTCCCTTTGTGAAACTTGGCTTACTTCAAATATTGATCTCAACTTCCATGATTTTAATATTATTCGCCTTGATCGAGACACCCCATATGGAGGAGTACTTTTAGGGATTAAAAAGTGCTATTCTTTCTATCGTATTAACCTCCCCTCGATTCCAGGCATCGAAGTTGTCGCATGTCAAATGACAATACAAGGTAAAGAGCTTTGTATTGCCTCAATATATATTCCTCCCAGAGCACAGGTTGGGCAACGGCTGCTCTTTGATTTAATAGAACTTCTTCCCTCGCCACGTTTGATTTTGGGAGACTTCAACTCTCATGGCGTGGCTTGGGGTTCCCCATACAATGATAACCGCTCCTCTTTAATCTATAACCTTTGCGATGACTTCGACATGACTATTTTAAACAACGGTGAAATGACACGTATCCCGAAACCTCCAGCGCGCCCAAGCGCTTTGGATCTATCCTTATGTTCGACGTCGCTACGGTTGGATTGCACATGGAAGGTAATCCTCGATCCTCAAGGTAGCGACCATCTGCCTATTCTTATTTCAATTACTAACGGGTCAACTCGCATGCGACCAATTGACATTCCGTATGACCTCACACGAAATGTCGATTGGAAGTTATACGAGGAAATGATTTCAAAAGCGGTCGAGTCGATTCAACATCATTCACCACTTGAAGAATACAACCTCCTCGCGGGCTTGATTCTCGACGCCGCGTTGCAAGCCCAAACGAAGAAATATCCCGGCGTAACGATCAAAGAACGGCCTCCCACTCCGTGGTGGGACCAAGAGTGCTCCGATGTCTACACGCAAAGATCCGACGCGTTTAAGGCCTACCAGACGGGAGGTATACCTGGCGACTATTTACGGTATTCGGAGCTTGATACCAAGCTTAAAAGCTTGGCTAAAGCAAAGAAACGTGGATATTGGCGTCGGTTCGTGAACGAGACGTCGAGGGAGACATCGATGAGCACTCTTTGGAACACAGCCCGAAGAATGCGGAATCGCGTAACGGTCAACGAAAGCGAGGAGTCTTCGAGTAGGTGGATATTTGATTTTGCCAGGAAAGTATGTCCGGACTCTGTTCCTGAGCAAAATATTGTTCGCGATGCGTCTCCGGGCCACGACGCGATAGAATCACCTTTTACGATGGCAGAACTTTCAGTTGCCCTCCTGTCCTGTAACAATAACGCGCCTGGATTAGATAGAATCAAATTCAACTTGTTGAAGAATCTACCCGGCAATGCCAAGAGGCGCTTGTTGAACTTGTTCAATAAGTTCCTGGAGCAAAACATTGTACCGCAGGATTGGAGGCAAGTGAAGGTGATCGCCATCCAAAAACCAGGGAAACCAGCTTCTAATCACAACTCTTATAGGCCGATTGCAATGCTATCCTGTATCCGGAAATTGATGGAAAAAATGATACTCCGTCGTTTAGACCACTGGGTCGAATCAAATGGTCTACTATCAGAAACTCAATTTGGCTTCCGCCGTGCCAAAGGGACGAATGATTGTCTTGCGTTGCTTTCAACAGATATTCAGCTGGCGTATGCTCGTAAAGAACAAATGGCATCTGCGTTCTTGGACATTAAGGGGGCTTTTGATTCCGTTTCTATTGACATTCTTTCGGGTAAACTTCACCGACAAGGATTTTCTCCAATTTTGAACAATTTTTTGCACAATTTGTTGTCCGAAAAGCACATGCATTTTACGCATGGCGATTTGGCAACTTTTCGCATTAGCTACATGGGTCTTCCCCAGGGCTCATGTTTAAGCCCCCTTCTTTACAACTTTTATGTAAATGACATCGACGAATGTCTGGCAAATTCATGCACGATAAGACAACTTGCAGACGACAGTGTAATCTCTGTTACAGGAGCCAAAGCTGCCGATTTGCAAGGACCATTGCAAGATACCTTGGACAATTTGTCTGCTTGGGCTTTACAGCTAGGTATCGAATTCTCTCCGGAGAAGACTGAGATAGTAGTTTTTTCTAGGAAGCATGAACCTGCTCAGCTTCAAACACAATTAATGGGTAAAACGATTTCTCAGGTTTTGGTACACAAATATCTTGGTGTCTGGTTCGACTCTAAAGGCACCTGGGGTTGTCACGTGAGGTATCTGATGAAAAAATGTCAACAAAGAGTGAATTTTCTTCGTACAATAACCGGACAATGGTGGGGAGCCCATCCAGGAGACCTTATAAGGCTTTACCAAACAACGATATTGTCTGTTATTGAATACGGGTGTTTCTGCTACCGCTCCGCAGCAAACACACATTTGATCAAACTGGAGCGAATACAATATCGTTGTTTGCGTATCGCCTTAGGTTGCATGCAGTCGACCCATACGATGAGTTTGGAGGTTTTAGCTGGAGTACTACCATTGAAAAACCGCTTCTGGAGCCTGTCTTCTCGTATTCTAATCAAATGTGAGGTCTTGAACCGTCCCGTGATTGAAAATTTTGAAAGGTTAATCGAACTTAATTCTCAAACCCGTTTTATGACATTGTATTTCAATCACATGTCCCAAAATATTAACCCTTCTTCGAATATTCCAAATCGTGTCGACTTATCAAATACTTCTGATTCTACTGTGTTTTTCGATACATCCATGATAGAAGAAACTCGTGGAATCCCGGATCATTTACGCGTGCAGCAGATCCCTAAAATTTTTTCCAATAAATATCGAAACATCAACTGCGACAATATGTACTACACTGACGGATCACTTCTTGATGGGTCCACTGGCTTCGGTATCTTCAATAACAATTTAACCGTCTCCCATAAGCTCGATAATCCTGCTTCTGTTTACGTCGCAGAATTAGCTGCAATTCAGTACACCCTAGGGATTATCGAAAAAATGCCCACGGACCATTATTTCATCTTTACGGACAGTCTCAGTTCCATTGAGGCTCTCCGATCGATGAAAGATGTTAAGCACTCTCCGTATTTCCTGGGGAAAATACGGGAACATCTGAGTGCTTTATCCGAAAAATCTACTCAGATTACCTTAGCGTGGGTCCCTTCTCACTGCTCGATACCGGGTAATGAGAAAGCGGACTCTTTGGCTAAGGTGGGCGCAACAAACGGTGATATTTATGAAAGACCAATTGCCTTTAATGAATTTTTCGCACTTGTACGTCAGAATACGATCATCAGTTGGCAAAATGCTTGGACCAGAGGGGAATTGGGAAGGTGGTTACATTCCATAATCCCCAAAGTATCGACGAACCCGTGGTTCAAGGGGTTGGATGTAGGTCGGGATTTCATTTGCGTGATGTCCCGGCTTATGTCCAATCACTATAGATTTGACGCGCTCCTCCGTCGTGTTGGGCTCGGGGAAAGTGGTATCTGTGCCTGTGGTGAAGGTTATCACGACATAGAGCATGTGGTTTGGTCATGCCCTGTACACCGTGACGCCAGGTCTAAATTAATAGCTTCCCTGCAGGCCGAGGGTAGACAGCCGGCTGTTCCTGTTCGTGATGTCTTGGCGAGCCGTGACCTATCCTACATGTCCCTTATATACGTTTTCCTGAAATCCATCCACGCCCCAGTCTAGTCCCGTTCCCCTCCGTCTACACCCAACAAAACGACAAGAACACGTTTGAACCTTAAGCACAAAACCAGCAACCAGACCCCGCACAACAGAACCAGGACCCAAGGACTACGAGCCTCTGTCCCAACTCACGACATCGTGGCTCAGCAGAACGAATCCATACATGCCATTCGACGATTATCAGACGACCATTGAACAACAAAACACTGATTGGAAATCCCATGCTAGTTTTAAGTTAGACTTAATTTCAGCTCGTAGTCGGCAGCGAGGATAAAAAATTTGCTTTAGTTTTTAAGTCATCAGATATAATTGGCGCCGTTAAACATTAAATTGTATTTGTGCCGTGTCAAATAAATGTTATGTGAAGAAAAAAAAAAAAAATAATAATAATAATAATAATAATAATAATAATAATAATAATAATAGTAACAATAATAATAGTAATAATAATAATAAAAATAATAATAATAATAATAATAATAATAATAATAATAATAATAATAATAATAATAATAATAAAAATAATAATAATCATAATAATAATAATAATAATAATAATAATAATAATAATAATAATAATAATAATAATAATAATAATAATAATAATAATAATAATAATTATAATAATAATAATAATAACAATAATAATAATAATAATAATAATAATAATAATAATAATAATAATAATAATAATAATAATAATAATAATAATAATAATAATAATAATAAT
>NC_073694.1:111605762-111655762 GCF_029784165.1 Wyeomyia smithii
CCAACGATCGCTTCGAGTAGTGGGCCGACGCCAAATCTGGCCAGAACACCGCTTCTTCGCCCTTATGGTATTTCTTCATGAACGACGCAACTTCTGGCAGGCACTTCGTGCTATTAATTTCTCCGTTCATGGCCAGCCCGGAGCGAAAGAAGAGCGGCTTTGACATCCCTTTCTCGCTGATTGTCAGCCACAGCAGCACCTTATTGGGGAACTTGGTGTGTGAAATAAACTTAACCTCGGAGCTCACTTCCTTTTGGGAGAAGTGAAATACGAAGTACCCTGCCAGTCGTTGCCATCCAGGGTGAGATAGGTCTCGTCGTCCATCACCTTTGCCACGTCGCGATTTGCTGGGAAAATCGACTTGACCATCTTATTCAACCGCTGTCACTGCGTCAGTGGCTGCAGCTCCGAGACCAGTGGACGGAACAGCCGCTTCCTGACATGTATGTTCATATTCTTCAGATACTTTTTCACTGTTTTACCGCATGCACCAACCTCCCGGCCAAGTGCACCCAGCGATTTAGCCACTTTTCCCTCGGTCCTCCTCTACAGCATCCTTTGAAGCTTCTTGTCGCTCAGGGTCGTTGGCCGTCCGGAATCGGGCTTTCTTTCGATGCTCTGATCGTTGTCCAATAGTGTCAACATGTTGTAGATACCGAAACAGGCATACCCGGCGTCCACAAACTGCCGCTTGATGCCCGTTTTTGACGCGGCTGAGTACCGTTCTTTGAACGCGCACACTTCTGAACGGAGTAGCTTCGCTTTTTCCGCCATCACAGTTAGAGTTTGACTGATAGAGATGTCAATTTTTTTTTGGTGTTTATACCTGCTTGTGAATTTTTTTTTTCCAAAAAGTTGTTTGATTTCCAATTGTTAAAAAAAAATCTTTAACGGAAAAAATGAAAATGCTGTTGTGATATTTACCTTTTCCCGTGAATCATAACATACAGTTAGCTTTATGCTACTGCCTTCAATTATTGAATTTTGTTTTAAGATTACCAAACTATGTAGTAATTTCTATAATTACAATTTATTTCAATAGTAAAGAAATACTTTGCTCTCCAGATTTTTCTCGCCAATGGAAATTTATCAACCAGTTCTGTGAGGCATTTGAACCTTTATTCATGCTTACATTAAAATGTCAAAAGGATTACGTCCCTATTTCACATATTTACGCTGATTGGCTGACTAGCATGGCAAAAATTCATGTAGCAAGTACAAAAAATTATAACACCCTGGCCAAAAAACTCCTCAAGCCATGGATAAAAGATCAAAGACACTACGCAACAGCATGCCCTTTGAAGCGTGCTTATACATAGATCCTCGGTTTAATTTTGTTGGATCAAATCGTCTTACTGCTGATGAAAAAAATGAAATTCAGGTTTGTAAATTACACGTTTTGGTAGATTGTGATTAATCAATTGAAAATTTACGTTTTTATTTTCTCAGAAATATCTTTTGGCTCTTCACATTAGACTGGATGACATTGAAGGACTAAATGACGAAAAATACGAGAACAATGATAAAGAGACGACATCTGATGACTTCCTTGAAGAATACCTGGCGTGTTTTTTGAAGAAAAAACAATACCCAACTTGAATTAATCTAACAGCGCTGACACCGATTCTCTAATGGCGGAGATTATGAAACTAGAAACGCGTCCCAAAGTGCCAATCACGGAATCACAAGGAGTTTCTGTGCCTATGTCATCTACTTGTTCGCAAGGTACGTCTTCTACTGCTAAACTCCAAACATCGCAGCCTTTCGACATGATGAAGTACTGGAAGCAGCGGAAGGTATCTAGTCCCCCACTTTATCGACTTGCGATGGTACTGCTGTCCATACTATCAACACAAGTCACCGTGGAGAGACTGCTTAGCCATATGTGACTAGTTCTGACAGATTCACGAACTAAGATTAGTGATAAAATGGTGAAAAACATTTTGCTCCTTAAAATAAACAAACATTTGTGGCCGGAAGTGATTGAAATTCTTATGTCTAATTACAGCTCAGAGCCTTATGCTTATTTAAGCCTTGTGAAAGCGATAGACTGTTATGTTTTTCGTTAATGTTGTTGACCTTCTTTTTTATGATGATTTAATTTTTGGTCTTGTTTTAGTTTCAAAACCTTGATAGAAATATTGCCACGCAAACCGTTTCGTTTGAATTAAAAATAAAAGAATAAAACAGATTTCTCATAGTGCGTTTATTATATGCGGTATACACAGAAAGAAAAAAGTGGAAGTGGTTGTTTATAATATACGACCGCAAGTTAACGTAGAATTACGACAGCCTGTCTTATGTCAATAATTTATTTGCAATAGCTCTGGAAATACACTCGATTAGGGTTGATCAATTTAATGGTGTGAAGCAGTATATTTTTCCGTATACTTTTCGTTAATTATTACATGAGTATGGAGGTCTAAATCCTGCTGTGATGTCCAACTATAACCGTCTTCTTCAAGACGTTACATCATTGCTTATAAAGTGTTGTGAATTTTCTAGAACAGACTCAGCACCGTGAGCAGAACGTGCCGAACTTTTCTGTTGAAATCGGATTTGTTTCGTATATACCGCTTATTATGCACAGTATCAACAAGTCGTAATAAACATCACACTGCTGTGCATTTTCAGCAGCATCAAACCACAGTTGCAGTTTAGTAATAACCATTCATTATGCTCTTCCAAATACATTTAGTAGCCTTGAAAAAGGCCGGTTGCTGCAATTGCAATTTTCATTCAATTATCGCATAAATGCTTCATGGTCAGATAGCGCGCGCTAGCTTGTTGCATTCTCTGCTAGCTTGTTGAGCTGTACAGTAGTTTATTTTCGCTCCGTTCGCTTTGTACGTTCGTTCGCAAGTTTCTGTGTTCGCGTTGGAAACCGACGCTACGGTTAACCCTAATATGGGTAAATCAAAAACCAGTTCAGCCTGACAATATGACAATATTCTGCGGTTAAAAAGCTTTTGGCCAACAACAGATTCGCTGTTCTGGAAAACGCCACGGATCCTGAAGTAATGAAGAAGGAGAAAATCCCGCCCTTCTATGTGAAAGGCTTCCCGGAAGGCCTACGTGAAGCAATAGTGTTTTATATTGACAAAGGACTAAAATGCACCATCCGCATGTGCACTGAGGGATACAAACTGATGGTTCCTTCGTTGAATCATTACAAGGCGGTGCAAGTGTTACTGCAGAAATATGAGGTGGAATATTTCTCCCACGATATCGAAGCGGCAAACCCCTCAAGGTTGTTCTCCGCGGTCCTTCTGACATGGAAGTTCACCCTGTTGGAGGAACTGAAGGCAAAAGGACTCAAACCAACCCTGATCCAAAAGATGACGCGTCACAACAAAATATAGTTATATCTGGTAAATCTTGAAAAAAAAAATGCAACGTGCCTGGCGGAAGTGCAGTCCATCCGAGCACTTTTTCACATCTGCTGCTGCCCAGCTTCAACCTAAAAATCATCGAAGCAGTCGGTATCGAGGTTTCTACCCCTGTCGGCCCTATCACCGTCATGGCAGCCTACTGTCCATCGCAAATCAGCTCTAGGAATGATTCTTCCAGTAATGGTAGTATCGTTTACAATGACCTACAAGCAGCACCGTACATGATTATGAGCCCAGACTCTCCCACCCGGTTGAACCGTTCTGGTGTACACTCGACCATCGACTTCTTCATCACCAACATGGCAAACATCTCGAATCCAATCGCCTACCAAGAACTGAGCTCCGACCACTATCCAGTGGTGGCCGCAGTGGGGTTCTCCGCCAACCGATTTAGATCTCGTCGTCGCAACTATCATCGTGCCGACTGGGCCCGGTTCCAACATCCGCTACAACATCGAGCCAGAGACAACAGACGACATCGATCAGTGCTTGCATTCATTTGCTTGTGTTGACGAGGCACTATCCACAACCCGAGACCAACATGTTCCTGCTTTCGATCTGGTGAGTAACACCCTGAATCTAGACAGCCCAACTAAATCCTATATAAGACTCCGTAACACAACTATGCGCCATTACCAACGCACTGGTCTGTCCCATTTGAAAACTCGTTGTAACCGTCTCAATAAAATTATCAAGACCCGGCTGGTGGATCTCAGAAACAAAAGCTTTGAAAATCACAATCGCTCCCTCCCAGATTGTGCAAACCCCTTCTGAAAACTTACCAAATTATTGAAAAATATGCCCAGGCCTATTCCCTCTCTCTCCCAACACTCAGGCCAAGTTCAGTTAATAACACCAACTGAAAAAGCTAATGCACTTGGTCGGCATTTTGTAAATTCGCATAACCTTGGTCGTTCCCTGGTGAGTCCGTTTGAACCTGATGTGGCCGCTGCAATGTATAGAATCTCTGTCACAACTCTAGACGTCCCTGATGAATAAAAAAATTCTGCTAATGAGTTAATGGCTACCATTAAATCTAGTAAAAATATGAATGCCGCGAGTGTCGATGGTGTGTTTAACCTCGAGTTGAAAAATTTGAGCATTGAATTCTTCCATCACCTCGCAAAGATCTTTAACAGGTGTTTGGAACTGAGCTACTTCTCTTCCCGTTGGAAGCTTGCTAAAGCTATCCCCATCCACAAACCTGGGAAAAATCCCACCGAAGCTAAAAGCTACAGGCCCATTAGCCTCCTATCGTCCGTTTCGAAATTATTTGAAAAACTAATCCTGGACGTTTACTAGAGTTCGCTGACCAAAACAATATCTTTCTTAGAGAACAATATGGTTTCAGGAATGGGCTCTCCACAATGCACAAACTCACTCTGGTAGCGACCATCATAAGGCGGAACAAATCCGTTTCCAAAACAACTGCCATGGCGTTGTTAGACGTTGGAAAAGCGTTCGACAACGTCTGGCACGATGGCCTTGTTTCTAAGCTGCATCGTTGCAACTTTCCGATCTTCCTCGTGAAGATCATCAAAAACTATCTATCGGATAGATCATATAGGGTCTGCTTGAACAATTCCCAGTCTGATACATTCAATGTTGACGCTGGAGTTCCACAGGGTAGCCTAATGGGTCCTATCCTTATCAATATTTTCACGTCAGACGTCCCTTCCCTTCCGGGTGGTGGTGTCCTGTCTATGTTCGCAGATGACGCTGCTATCATGTACAAAGGGCGAGTTCTATCCGACTACTTCAAGAACTGGAAGATTTGCATCAATGCGGCTAAAACTCAGGCAATTCTGTTTCCCCACTCGAACTCACCCCGACTCGTTCCGCCTGTTAACGTCAGGGTTCAAATTAACAATGCATCCATAGACTGGGCCGGAGAGGTGGTGTACCTCGGTTTGGTTCTGGACAGCAAGCTCATATTCAGATCACATGTGGACAAAACATTAAACAAATGCAACTTCCTAATTAAATCATTAAATCCACTGATAAACAGAAAATCAAAATAATCACTCCAGAACAAGCTTGCTGGCCTTAAAATGATAATCCTGCTAGTATTAGAATACGGTTTGCCAATCTGGGATAGTTGTGCCAAATGTCACCATGATAAGTTACAGGATGATCCTTAACAGTCCTCCAAGAACGCGTAATTTTTATATCCACCAACTAGCTGGTCTAGATACACTTTCTGTGCGCAAACTGACGATACTGTCTAGGCTCAAGAATGCTTGCCAGAGGTCGATTCACGAAGCAATTCGAACTTTCCCAATTTAGTTTCACGTTAGTATTAGTTAGATAAGTTATCTAATTTTACTTCATAAACATGCCCTTAAGGCAAAGATGTATAATTAATCTCCTAGATGATTCAATAATTAATATGTAAGCACTACTATGAACAAATATGATGATGCTGAGCAAATATCCTGTCAAAAAATTATACCTTCGTAAACTAATTCGAAATAAAAGATAATTCAAGTCAAAAGTCAAAGAAAGTGCATTATTTTATCGTCAACTGTGTACCTGCCAACTAATGTATCATCATTGAGATGGCACCGGATACAAGCGTCACAGGAGCCAGGAAATTTGTCACAACAGGTCAAACCTCGTTATAAGGGGAACTATTTTCGGATGCTTCCCGTTTGGCGCATTACAACAAACGTTCTGCTATTACTTCCCGAAAAGTTCAGGCTGTACGTTTGCTGCTCCAAGTAAATTGTTTCATTCCTCCTGCCAACCTATTGTTGCCTAATAAAGGCAAAAATATAACATGTATCGTGTGTTGCGTGGCTTGAAGGAAGAAGATGTTCCCGTTCGCGTGTCGGATATGAGGGTCACAATTCTGATGTGATGTCAAACAATATAATCTTCAAGACGTTACATCCTTGTTAATGAAGTGTTATGAATTTTCTAAAACGGACTCAGCACCGTGAGAAGAACTTGCCGAACTTTTCTGTTTGAAATAGGATTTGTTTCATATATACCGCCTGTTACGCACAGTATCAACAAGTCGTAATAAACATCACACTGCTGTGCATTTACAGCAGCATCAAACCACAGTTGCAGTTTAGTAATAACCATTTATTATGCTCTTCCAAATACATTTAGTAGCCTTGAAAAAGGTTGATTGCTGCAATTGCAATTTTCATTCAATTATCGCATAAATGCTTCATGGTCAGATAGCGCGCGATATCCGCTCTGACATAACAAATTTTTCGAACGTTATGGAATGGGATAGATGGAAAAATAGGTGTGACTTAATTATTTCCAGTTATACCATTCTACAACGTTCGAAAAATTTTATTTCGTATGTCGTACTACTAATGTATGAAAAATACATCTCATTCATTCTGGCTCAGAGCGATCTTCCGATAAGCCTCACCTGTATTTTAAGTTCCTACAGATTTTCTCACTTTCGTTTCACGGATGTACAAAAACGATTTCTTGTGGACATTCTGTCAAGGCGGACCGATAAATCTCTCATCAAGGCAACGAAATAACATGATTGTGTCGTGTTGTGCGGCTTGGAAGAAGAAAATGTTCCCGTGCCCGTGTCGCATGGAAGCAGATTGGTGCGTGGTTGATATTTCCGACAGTAGACATTAGTATGAAGGTGGAAATTCTGCTGTGATGTCAAACTATAACCGTTTTGTTTTAAGATGCAATAGCAGCAATGCAGCACGCATTTCTGTTATCCGCTGCCATCCAGCACGAGAACAAGTATAAATTACAACAGGCCCTTCTCAATACCACCAACACATTCTTGAGGCAATGTTGATTTTTTTCTTGCCTTGAGAATGCTGAAATTTGCGGTTTCCCGTCTGTTATACATAATGAAAAATCCTCACTATTTCAATCACATAATTGTGGAGCACCAACAGGTGCTATTATATTTGACAACAGTAACAAACTGGCAAGTTTGTTCAATTATCACCATTTTGGATAACCATTCGCCGATGATTCTAGTTCTCTCGTTTTCTTTAGTAGAATTGCCTGCCATTTCCGATAATTCTGCAGCTACCGAAAACTCCATAACAGCCGCCAGATAGACAGATGCTTAAGTATCAACACGCCTAGCGCGATTAGCCAGAAATTGAAACCCGGCTTTTCTTTCTTCGTCACGATCAGCAACCAACGTTCGTGTGGTATCGGTACAATCATGGAATGAATTGTACATAAAACACAAAGCGCGCATTCTTATACAACAAGGTATATCCTGTCGACCTTGTTAGGGAAAGAAGCATTGTGCGACCAAATAGAGGTCGACATTTGCGTTTCGACAAGGCTTGACAATTTTCAATAGTACAATCGTTCGAACAATCAGATTACAACTTTCTGCATTTGGACGGGCGCTTGGTTGATTTTCCAATCGATTACTGCAAAAATGACGAAAATCGGTTGGAAACTGACTGAAGTTAAAACGTTTGAAAATGGACAATTCTCGTGAAGCTCTCGATGTTTTTGGTTTTTGAAATTGGATCCCTGTAATGAAATTGGTCCCGTGTATATGTTGCCGTAAGACGTAATTCTACGTCGAAATCCATATTTCCTAAGCAAATCGCATTTTCGAGCTTTCTGTACAGAAATACTTCTTGGTTGTTCAACCAAGCAATATTATATGTAGTATTGTCAATTATGTTCAAGGTATAGAGGCCAAGTTCGTAACAAGTCCAAATTTAATTTTTTTATGATACCTACCGGACCAAAGAGAAAATTCAATAGCAAATAATATAACCAATCCGAAAAGTGTTGTCCGATGCCTACCGGACTGAAGCGAAAATTCACACTTGGGTGGTTGCTGGTGGCAACACGTCCAAAGTTTTTATGTTGCCAAAATTGAACCGTGCCAAAATCGATCTGTATATATTAAAAAAAACCCTAATTAATCCACCTGGCGGTCAGACCCAGCCTTTCTCATTCAAACTTTTATTTGTAAAAATAGATATACATAAACGCTTCAATCCAATAAATGTATACTCACTCTTTAGGTTTTAAAATATTGATGTTGTAATCTATACATATAAAAAGGCAGTTCGGTCTGTCTGTCTGTCTGATCCATATAGGCTGGAAAACTACCGAACCGATCGACGTGAAAATTTGTATGTAGGGATTTTTGGTGCCGATAAACGTTCCTATGATAGTTTGAGACCCCTCCCTCTTTTGGAAGATAGGGGTCCCATACAAATGAAACATAAATTTCTGCACAACTCAAGAACAAACCAAGCAAATGAAACCGAATTGGGCATGTGGATGTTTTAAGGGGTAACAAATATGTCCATAATAGTTGGACGCCCCTCCTTTTCTGGAAGGGAGGGGTTCCATACAAATGAAACACAAATTTCTGCACATCTCGAGAACTTATCAACTAAATGGAACCAAATTTGGCAGGTAAATGTATTTAGTGGTAAAAAATATGTCCATAATGTTTTGACACCCCTCCTTCTTTTGGAAGGGAGGGGTGCCATACAAATGAAACACAAATTTCTGCACATCTCGAGAACTAACCGAGTAAATGGAACCAAATTTAACATTTTAGCAATTTAACCACCCCTCCCTTTTCTGGAAGGGAGGGGTTCCATACAAATGAAACACAAATTTCGCACAGCTCTAGAGCCAATTAAGAAAAAACATCAAAATTTTGTATTTGAATGTTTATAGAGGTAACAAATTTGTCCATAATGGTTCGACGCCCCATCCTCTTCTGTAAGAACATGTTTCTGCACAAATTTCTGCGTATCTCGCGAACTAATCAACTAAATAGAGCCATATTTGGCAAGTGAATGATTTTAGTGGTAATTAATATGTTCCATAATAAACCTCACGCAACATTTTGGATTGTAAGATGCCAACTTCCGGTTTCTGAAAAGCAGCCAAAAATGGCCGATTTGCACCCCATATAATAGTTTCCGGATCATGAATGATACACAGGAGCTAAAATCGACCACATATACCATTTTTAATTCTTAGATGGCGACTTCCGATTCCTGAAAAACAGCTGAAAATGACCAAACACCACCCAATATAAGAGTTTCTTTAACCAGTATGACGTTCAAAAATTGTCTCCAAATGCCATTATGAAATCCAAAATGGCGACTTCCGGTTTAGGAAAAACAGCGGCAAACGACCAAATACCACCCAATATGGGTATTTCCGGAATCGTAATGATGCACTGGAGCCACAAATCGACTTCAGGCAACATTTTAAATTGTAATATGGAAACTTCCGGTTTCTAGAAAACAGCCTGAAATGGACGATTCCCATTAAATATGAGTACCTTCGGAACCAGAAAGAAGCACAGGAGCTAAATATTGATCACAGACACAATCTTGAATTTTAAGATGGTGACTTCCGGTGTCCGGCAAACAGCCAGAAATGACCAAATACCATTCAACATGAATGTTTTCGGAATCCGAATTACGCCCAGATGACAGAAAGTGACCAAATACCACCCAATATGAGTATCTCCGGAGGCAAAATGTTGCAAGAAGCTAAAAATTGACCTAAGACACTATTATGAATTGTAGGATGGCAATTTCTGGTTTCTGGAAAACAGCCAAAAATGGCCGATTTCCGTCTAACATCAGTATATCCGGATCTAGATTGATACACAGCAGCTGAAATCGACCCATTTTAGATTTTAGGTTTGCGACCTTCCTGGGAAACAGCCGAAAATGCTCGAATAACACCCTATATGGGTGTTTCTTCAATCAAAATGACGCTCAGAGCCAGAAATTATCTTAAATACCATTTTGAAATCCAAGATGGTGACTTCCGGTTTGTGAAAAAAACAGCCTAAAATAACTAAATACCATCCAATATGAGTATCTCTGGAACCAGAATGATGCAATGAGCTAACAATTGGCCTCAGGCATCATTTTGAATTGCTTAATTGCAACTTCTAGGAAACAGGCGAAAATTCCGTAATCGAGGTGATGCATAGAAACCAACCATTGACCCTGGACACCATTTTGAATTTAAAGACGACCACTTTTAGTGAGTCTTCAGAATATGTTCCTTTTCATAGCTGGATTTCACATTTTCAAACATAACAGGCAAAGTAATAGTTCGATTGCAAAACAAATCAATAGGGTCTTATGGGGCTACTAGACCTTCCATTTGAGACTGATTTTATGAAAATCGGTCCAGCAATCTCTGAGAAACATGAGTGAGATTAAACAGTCTTTAGAATACGTTTCTTTTCATAACTTTTGAACCACAACTTCAATTTTTATGAAACCTAAAAGTTAAGGGTATTTCAGGTAGCTCGTTCATTTGAAACCAATTTTGTTCAAATCGGTTTTGTAGTTTTGGAGATAATGATGTTTCATGATTTTTACATTTTGATACATAACCTCTAAACTAAAAATCCGATTACAATGAAATTTAAGAGAGTCTTATGGGGCAACTAGACCTTTCATTCGCGATTAATTTCATGGAAATCGGTCTAGCCATCTCTGAGAAAAGTGAGTGAGAATAAAAATCTGCACATACACACACACAGAGAAAATGCTCAGCTCGTCGAGCTGAGTCGAGTGATATATGCCATTCGGCCCTTTGGAGCACTTTTATACTTTCGGTTTTGCAAGTGATTGCTATACCTTTCTAGAAGAAAGGCAAAAACATTTTAATAAAAAC
Source organism: Wyeomyia smithii (assembly GCF_029784165.1). Taxonomy (NCBI): domain Eukaryota; kingdom Metazoa; phylum Arthropoda; class Insecta; order Diptera; family Culicidae; genus Wyeomyia; species Wyeomyia smithii. The sequence goes on from NC_073694.1 coordinate 111,616,799, forward strand.
GTCAACTTCCTATATCTTAGAAAATATTCAAAAATGAAAAGTAACAAAATCGAATGCTTCACTTTTCGTCATCAAGGTGTAATACAAACTTGTTTGCATCATAACATTTAGGTTGAAATTTGAAATTTCCCCTGCCGCTTTGATTTTTGGCATGAGAACCAAGAAACCACCGGCAAATTTTGGATAGCGGAGATTTCATGATAACCGCGCGAAAAAAAAATCTGATTTGCGTTCTGCGCAATGAACCAGGTGGCGAGTAGCTGATGGTTTATATGAGGCTTGTAGTGAAAGAATTTAAAATGCATGGGACTTTCCGAAATAAAATCAATATTTCCGAAATAAATCAACTTGCACTAAAACTCATGCAAGGACGTTCGCAAAATTTTGCGCATGACCTCGCACATCTCATCCTCTTGAAAAACGGAGCACATGTTATTTCACCTTTTACGTGGTATATCATCGTGGTCCCCGTAGCTCATCGTGGTTCCCGTAGCTCTGTGGTTAGCGATGTCGGTCGGCTAGCTCTTCCACACGGTTGTGATATCGGGTTCGATTCCCGATCGAGTCGAGGATCTTTTCGAGCTGGACATTTTCTCGACTCAGCACTGGGGCACGGTGTATCGTTGTACTTATCCTACACATACAAAATGTGCCAAAAACAATATCGATAACGAATTCTCTCAACTAATCTAGTTGATCGAGACCGCTATTAGCCCCAAGGCTAAGCGTGCGATATTGTTGTTTATGGTGTTATATCATATGTAACATGTTATAAATCATATGTGATATATTGCACTACATTCCATCCGCTACCTATTACATGTCACACGTCACACGTGATGGTAAAACATCGATCAATGTACGTAGACCACTCTGTTTTGAAACAGAATGGTCATTCTGTTACGAACGAAATTTCAACATGGTTTAAATGAGCAATTCTCGCTGAAACCGTCCCACTGGTGACATGAGGTCTTTAAAAAAATATATTTTTGAGTCTATATGATTGAAAATAGTGAAAAAATGAGAAAACCACTTTGGTTAGTTCATATTGATGGAACCCTCGGGTACAAATCGGTTAAACGATTTTTACAAAAATTGATTTTTGAGCAATTTTTGATCTTTTTATTGATTTATTTCTCTTGAATTTGTCATTAAACCGTCTGCAACCAACACATCGTTTTAAAGAGGAATGACAGAGCTTTCATTTGAAGTAGAAAGAAATTGGCCGCCATCTTGGATTTTATCAGAAAAACGTGTTTTTGAGTTAGTTCGCAACCACCGATTCTAAACTTGACATCACCATTGGAAAGCTGAGAAAAAATGCATTTAGATACATTCAAAAAATTAGGTGAGCATTGAGTTTACCTTGCCATTGAGATCACTTTCGAAATCGAAGTTCGAACAGTTCAACGCATGACGCGCGGCCATTATCAAATCAACGCAATATGCTGAGCCTGCGGTGTGCGTATGATATGGACAGTCAGTATTCCTAGTTCACAGGTAATACGTGCACACACGCACCGTATTTTTTTAATAGCATTTGATCAATTGGCTGAATTTCGTTAGGTAACAAACGTACCATTTTCGTCGATTAAAATCAGCTAGGGATCAAAAAAGTGATGATTCTACTCTTACTTTACTTACGCTGGCATGATTCTACTCTTACTTTACTTACGCTGGCATACGCGTAAAGCAAATCTCCTCCAGATCACTCGGGATATACCTACTTGATTTCTGCCATACAATGGTATACAATACCTAAGTTTGTAGATAGTAGTTTGATAAATGAAAACAACAGTATATAACAGTAGCAAAAACAACATCTAACATTAATTTGTTGAATTGCTAAACACGCGAAAACTGTCCTCCGTACAGGGAACCAAACTTTGTTCTAGCAAAAAAAAATCGTCGAAGAGCTTGCTCACAAATTACGTAACACTCAAGGAGGAGAGAGGGAGTGACGAAATAAATAATGTGAATGAAGTGAAAAGGGGTCAAATATACGATTTATTGCTTTACTTAATTTGTGAACAGACCCAATGTCACAAGGCATTAGCAATCAAACAACTGAATGAGGGGCCATTCACATTCCACGTGGACAACTTCGGGGAGGGGGGTCTGCGTAATGTTCACGGTCCATACAATCTTTTTTTGGAATTTATATGAGCAGTTGTCCACGGAGGGGGAGGGAACAAAATCCTTAAAAATCTGTCCACGTGGAATATGTATGGCCCCTAATATACACTACACACAGACACACTACAGGCTCAGCATATTACGTTTATTTGATATTGGCCGCGCGTCATGCGTTGAACTGTTTGAAGCTCGATTTCGAAAAGTGACCAGAATGGCAAGGCAAACTCAATGCTCACCTGATTTTTTGAATGTAGCTTAAAGCATTTTTTCTCAGCTTTCCAATGGTAATGTCAAATTTAAAATCGGTGGTTGCGAACTTGCTCGAAACACGTTTTTCTGATGAAATCCAAGATGGCGGCGAGATCCAAAATGGCGGCCAATATTTTTCTACTTCAAATAACAGCTCTATCGTTTCTCTTTGAATTGATGTGTTGGTTACAGGGGGTAAAAATGCAGTCCGGTCTGTCTGTCTGTCGGTCTGTCTGTCTGATCCATATAGGCTCGGAAATTACCGAACCAATCGACGTGAAAATTTGTTTGTAGGGGTTTCAGGGTCCGAGAAAGGCTCCTATGATGGTTTGAGACACCTCCCTCTTCTGAAAGGTAGTGGTCCCATACAAACGAAATACAAATTTCTGCACGTCTCAAAAACTCACCAAGCAAATGGAACCAAATTTGGCATGTGGTGTTTTTGGGAGTAACAAATATGTCCATATTGGTTCGACACCCCTCCCTCTTCTGGAAGGGAGGGGTTCCATACAAATGAAACACAAATTCCTCCCCATCTCGAGAACTAACCAAGCAAATAGAACCAAATTTGGTACGTGGATGTTTTTAGGGGTAACAAATATATCCATAATGGTTTGACACCCCTCCCTCTCTACAAGGGAGGGGTTCCATACAAATGAAACACGAATTTCGCACAGCTCGAGAACCAATCAACCAAATAGAGCCAAATTTGGTATGTGAATGTTTTAAAAGGTAACAAATATGTTCGTCATGGTTTGACTCCCCTCTCTCTTCTGTGAGGGAGGGGTTCTATACAAATGAAACACAAATTTCTGCTTGTCTCGAGAACTAACCTACTGAATGGAACCAAATTTGGCAGGTGAATGTTTTTAGGGGTAACAAATATATCCATAATGGTTTGACACCCCTCCCTCTTCTATAAGCGAGCTCGAGAACCAATCAAGCAAATATAACCAAGTTTGGCAAGTGAATGTTTTTAGGTGTAACAAACATGTCTATAATGTTTCGACACCCTTCCTTCTTCTGGCATATCTCCAAATACCATTTCGAAATCTAAGACGCCGGATTCCGGTTTCTGAAAAACAGCGGCAAATGATCAAATACCATCCAATATGGGTATTTCCGGAATTGTCATGATGCACTGAAGCCACAAATCGACCTCAGATAACATTTTGAATTGTAAGATGGCGACTTTTGAGTGTTTCTTCAACCAGAATGACGCTCAGAGGCCAAAAACTGTCCCCTAATGCCATTTTGAAATTCAAGATGGCGACTTCCAGTTTCCGAAAAACAGCGGTATATGACCAGATACCACCCAATATGGGTATTTCCGGAATTGTTATTACGCACTGAAGCCACAAATCGACCTCAGACAACATTTTGAATTGTAAGATGGTGACTTCCGTTGTCTGGAAAACAGCCGAAAATGACCAAATACCACCCAATATGCGTGTTTCTTTAACCAGAATGACGCTCAGAGGCCAAAAACTGTCCCCTAATGCCATTTTGAAATTCAAGATGGAGGCTTCCGGTTTCTGAAAAACAGCGGCAAATGACCAACACCACCCAATATGGGTATTTCCGGAATTTTTATGACGCACTGAAGCCACAAATCGACCTCAGACAACATTTTTGAATTATAAGATGGCGACTTCCGGTGTCTGGAATACAGCCAAAAATGACAAAATACCACCCAATATGAGTGTTTCTTCAATCAGCATGACGCTCAGGGGTCAGAAATTGTCTACAAATGCCATTTTAAAATCCAAGATGGCGACTTCCGGTTTCTGAAAAATAGCCTGAAGTGACCAAATACACCCCAATATGTGTATCACCATATCCAGAATGATGCAAGGAGCTAAAAATTGACCTCAGGCAACTTCTGGGAAACAGCCGAAAATAACCGAATACTACTACATATGGATATTTCCGTAATCGAAATGATGTATAGAAGCCAAGCATTGACCCTGGACACCATTATGAATTCGAAGATGACCACTTTCATTTTCTAAAAAACAACGAAAATGACTGAAATGCATTCAATATATTTCCGGAATAGAGGTGATGAACAAAAGCCAAAAGTCGAGGATGTTGTCATTCCGATAAAACCAATCATTTCAAATGATATAAACAAATCGCAAAGAATCAATGAATTTGAAATGTTTAAAATGATTAAATTGAACACTAAAATAGGCGAGACGAAGTTTGCCGGGTCAGCTAGTGGGTCAATAAAAATATCAAGAATCGCTCGAAAAACCATTTTTGTAAAGACCGTTTAACCGATTTGTGCACGAGGGGTCCATTAATATGAACTAACTTAAGTGGATTTCTCATTTTTTCCCTACATTCAATCATTTAGACACAAAAATATCCTTTTAAGACCTCATGTCACAGTGCACAGTGGTCCAGGAATGCAATCTAGCGGAACAAAATTAATAACTCCGGATCGTGTTGATTTTTTGAGGTAGTGATTTCGGCAATGTTTATTATAATAATCAAGGAATATTTTTGTATGAAAATATTTGTACTAAACGTGTACTAAATTAGTACTATTTTTTTTGTCTTCATTTTTTCAATTTAGAAGTATGGTTTCTTCTACAAAGTTGTTTATTAGCCAATTATATGAAAGTCTTTCAAAGTCACAACTGTTCAAGAATGCATCGTGTATGAGATATTCATTTTTTTTGGACAAAATGGACAAATAACTATGATTTTCATTTTGTTTTTATTTTTTCTAGGTGTACTAACAACTTTTATGAGTTTCTTATCATAAATCCTTTAAACTTTAATCTTTGCCGCAGAAAAAGGATGCCTATGGCGTGTAGTTTTTAAGATATCTAAAAAAACTAAAATTTCGATGATTTTTTCAAAATGTCATATTTCCATTAGCGCACAAAAGCGCAACCTGAAACTCTCAGGGCTGAAAGAATACTAAACAAGGTGTCTATAGACAAAATTTCAGCCCGGAACTCCTTGGAGCTTTTATTTTGTGAGTAATTTTGTAAAATTCTACAAAATTAGGAACAAACGTGCTATTTTGTTTCCAATAATATGCCCAATGTCTACGGAGATGGTAAAGAGAATTAAATATGAATACTTTTGGTAAAAAGTAAAAAATATTTAGTTCATTATTTACAATGAACTAATGAAGTCTTATGAAATGGTTTTTTTTTTCAATTGGATACTTTTTAAGATGCTAATCAATAACGCAGAATTGAGTTGTATTCTTTTTACCAGTTTTCACCGACAATTCACAGACTATTAATGTACGGTACATCTATCACCAGGCATTGTATTATGCTTATAGGTATGATGTCAGAAGAAGTTCAAGAGGCATGGAATAAATCCGTTAAAAATTATCGAGAATTTCACTCAAGAAAATTCAGCCGCCTAGTAAACATGGAAGATGTTTTCAAATGCCTTTTACACATATATGATCCGATAATTTCTCTAAATCATTGAACATAAGACCATTCAATTGATGATCTTCCAAGTGAAGTTCAAAACCTTACAGTAGATGAAACTGGATTTGGAAGATGTTTTTTTAATGTATAGAGAAATGAAGAGGAATAGGAACAAATCAGCTTTGAACAATGATTTCATAAGACCTGAATAGCTAATTTTAAATGTTGAACTAAATATTTTTAGACCATAAGATTTCATATTTAATTCTCTTTAACATCGCCGTAGACATTGGGCATAATATTGGAAACAAAATAGCACTTTTTTACTAATTTTGAAGAATTTTACAAAATTACTCACAGAGTAAAAGCTCCAAGGAGTTCGGGGCTGAAATTTTGTCTGCAGACACCTTGTTTAATAATTTTTCAGCCGTGAGAGTTTCAGGTTGCGCTTTCGTGCGCTAATGGAGATATGACATTTTAAACAAAATCAAAAAAAATAGTATTTTTTATATATCTCAAAAAGTACATGCCATAGCCATCATAATTCTGCGGCAAAGATCAAAGTTTTAAGGATTTATGATTAGAAACTCTTAAAGTTTGTTAGTACACTTAAAAGAAAAATAAAATAAAATGAAAATAACAGTTTTTTGTCCATTTTGTTAAAAAAAAATCAATATCTCATACACGCAATCCCTCGTCAAAAAAAACGTTCTAGCCCTCACTCGTAGCAGGCATACTCTCGCACACGAGAGGGCAACCTCTCCCTTATGGTGCTTATGAGGCTGCTGCGAACAGAATATAAAGTGAATGAAGTTTCAATGTGATAATCAGCAACAGCGATGCCAACCTTTTTTCGAGAAAAACTGGATGAATTCAAAATTAAAAATCTGTAGAAGGCTGGATATAAAAATTTGAAGCTGCTGCTGAAATTTGTTTAATTTTTGGTTCAAAAATGTTGCGTAAATAACAATTATATACATACATTGCACCGTATTTTTTCCTATAAACAAAAAGGGTGAAAGAGACAATGCATTGCAAATTTGATGTTTTACTGATGGAGATTATAGTCACTAGGTATAAAGTCAGGCGTACTCGAAATTTTGAGGATCCGACTGAAATTTGGTTTAAACCAGAAAACTGTAGGGCATGAATGCACGAAATATTGAAAAGACTGTAGTAGATACGAGTCTTAGAGTATTTTATTTATTGGAAATTTGAGAAAGATATTTTTTAGTGTTTCGCACGCAACTTTATTCGTGTTAGGATATAGATAACGCAAAATTATATGCGGCAAATGAAAGAAAATAAAAATGGCAACGGAGCACGACAGACATGCGATGATTGGTTTTTCGGGGAAACCCGACTAGCTTCGAGAGAGTGCGCAGAGAATGTAAGAGAGAAAAAGAGCAGATATTCGGTTCGCGAACGACAGTGCGTTGCGCTGGAAAAAATAGCGAAGTTTTCACCTCCACATAATATGCTGCGGTTCGGCTTCGGCAAAACACGAAGCGCGATTTTACAGTCATGCGAGAGAGATGAAATTTGAATCGTCATTCTGTTAGCGAAATTTGAAGGTGTAGCACGTAATTTCGAAACCGGCAACGATGGCAACAAAGCGTCACGACAATGGCGCAGTAGACGCTCCCATTCGGTAAGTAATCATTAACCAGATTACGATATATAAGACGCTAATAGATTCTTGAGGTGAAAATAATATAACGAGCGACACTTTAGATGGAAAAAGTGAACATGATGGTGTTTTTTTTTGAGTTCGGATATAAAGTTTGAATTAAAGTGTTCTGAAAAAAAAAAATGGCGAACAGACTCAGGCATGAATGTGGAGCAATTGGACTCCCGATGATGGTGTAATGCGAAATAATTGGACTATGATGAATGGGGCAATTGGACCTCAAACGAAAATGGTCAACGAGAGACATTATGTGAAGGAGCGATTGGACTCTAACAAAAAAAAAAAGGATCGAGCTTGAATGAATGGGGCATTTGGACTCCAAGCTGCCAAAAAGGATAGAAATAATTGTTAGGCTATTGAACTTTAAAGAATGGGGCAATTGGACTCCAAGTGAAAACAAAAGTGAAACGAAAAGCATTCTGCATAGGAGCGATTGGACTCCAATAATAATAATAATAATAATAATAATAATAATAATAATAATAATAATAATAATAATAATAATAATAATAATAATAATAATAATAATAATAATAATAATAATAATAATAATAATAATAATAATAATAATAATAATAATAATAATAATAATAATAATAATAATAATAATAATAATAATAATAATAATAATAATAATAATAATAATAATAATAATAATAATAATAATAATAATAATAATAATAATAATAATAATAATAATAATAATAATAATAATAATAATAATAATAATAATAATAATAATAATAATAATAATAATAATAATAATAATAATAATAATAATAATAATAATAATAATAATAATAATAATAATAATAATAATAATAATAATAATAATAATAATAATAATAATAATAATAATAATAATAATAATAATAATAATAATAATAATAATAATAATAATAATAATAATAATAATAATAATAATAATAATAATAATAATAATAATAATAATAATAATAATAATAATAATAATAATAATAATAATAATAATAATAATAATAATAATAATAATAATAATAATAATAATAATAATAATAATAATAATAATAATAATAATAATAATAATAATAATAATAATAATAATAATAATAATAATAATAATAATAATAATAATAATAATAATAATAATAATAATAATAATAATAATAATAATAATAATAATAATAATAATAATAATAATAATAATAATAATAATAATAATAATAATAATAATAATAATAATAATAATAATAATAATAATAATAATAATAATAATAATAATAATAATAATAATAATAATAATAATAATAATAATAATAATAATAATAATAATAATAATAATAATAATAATAATAATAATAATAATAATAATAATAATAATAATAATAATAATAATAATAATAATAATAATAATAATAATAATAATAATAATAATAATAATAATAATAATAATAATAATAATAATAATAATAATAATAATAATAATAATAATAATAATAATAATAATAATAATAATAATAATAATAATAATAATAATAATAATAATAATAATAATAATAATAATAATAATAATAATAATAATAATAATAATAATAATAATAATAATAATAATAATAATAATAATAATAATAATAATAATAATAATAATAATAATAATAATAATAATAATAATAATAATAATAATAATAATAATAATAATAATAATAATAATAATAATAATAATAATAATAATAATAATAATAATAATAATAATAATAATAATAATAATAATAATAATAATAATAATAATAATAATAATAATAATAATAATAATAATAATAATAATAATAATAATAATAATAATAATAATAATAATAATAATAATAATAATAATAATAATAATAATAATAATAATAATAATAATAATAATAATAATAATAATAATAATAATAATAATAATAATAATAATAATAATAATAATAATAATAATAATAATAATAATAATAATAATAATAATAATAATAATAATAATAATAATAATAATAATAATAATAATAATAATAATAATAATAATAATAATAATAATAATAATAATAATAATAATAATAATAATAATAATAATAATAATAATAATAATAATAATAATAATAATAATAATAATAATAATAATAATAATAATAATAATAATAATAATAATAATAATAATAATAATAATAATAATAATAATAATAATAATAATAATAATAATAATAATAATAATAATAATAATAATAATAATAATAATAATAATAATAATAATAATAATAATAATAATAATAATAATAATAATAATAATAATAATAATAATAATAATAATAATAATAATAATAATAATAATAATAATAATAATAATAATAATAATAATAATAATAATAATAATAATAATAATAATAATAATAATAATAATAATAATAATAATAATAATAATAATAATAATAATAATAATAATAATAATAATAATAATAATAATAATAATAATAATAATAATAATAATAATAATAATAATAATAATAATAATAATAATAATAATAATAATAATAATAATAATAATAATAATAATAATAATAATAATAATAATAATAATAATAATAATAATAATAATAATAATAATAATAATAATAATAATAATAATAATAATAATAATAATAATAATAATAATAATAATAATAATAATAATAATAATAATAATAATAATAATAATAATAATAATAATAATAATAATAATAATAATAATAATAATAATAATAATAATAATAATAATAATAATAATAATAATAATAATAATAATAATAATAATAATAATAATAATAATAATAATAATAATAATAATAATAATAATAATAATAATAATAATAATAATAATAATAATAATAATAATAATAATAATAATAATAATAATAATAATAATAATAATAATAATAATAATAATAATAATAATAATAATAATAATAATAATAATAATAATAATAATAATAATAATAATAATAATAATAATAATAATAATAATAATAATAATAATAATAATAATAATAATAATAATAATAATAATAATAATAATAATAATAATAATAATAATAATAATAATAATAATAATAATAATAATAATAATAATAATAATAATAATAATAATAATAATAATAATAATAATAATAATAATAATAATAATAATAATAATAATAATAATAATAATAATAATAATAATAATAATAATAATAATAATAATAATAATAATAATAATAATAATAATAATAATAATAATAATAATAATAATAATAATAATAATAATAATAATAATAATAAAAATAATAATAATAATAATAATAATAATAATAATAATAATAATAATAATAATAATAATAATAATAATAATAATAATAATAATAATAATAATAATAATAATAATAATAATAATAATAATAATAATAATAATAATAATAATAATAATAATAATAATAATAATAATAATAATAATAATAATAATAATTTATAATAATAATAATAATAATAATAATAATAATAATAATAATAATAATAATAATAATAATAATAATAATAATAATAATAATAATAATAATAATAATAATAATAATAATAATAATAATAATAATAATAATAATAATAATAATAATAATAATAATAATAATAATAATAATAATAATAATAATAATAATAATAATAATAATAATAATAATAATAATAATAATAATAATAATAATAATAATAATAATAATAATAATAATAATAATAATAATAATAATAATAATAATAATAATAATAATAATAATAATAATAATAATAATAATAATAATAATAATAATAATAATAATAATAATAATAATAATAATAATAATAATAATAATAATAATAATAATCATAATAATAATAATAATAATAATAATAATAATAATAATAATAATAATAATAATAATAATAATAATAATAATAATAATAATAATAATAAAAATAATAATAATAATAAAAATAATAATAATAATAATAATAATAATAATAATAATAATAATAATAATAATAATAATAATAATAATAATAATAATAATTATAAAAATAATAATAATAATAATAATAATAATAATAATAATAATAATAATAATAATAATAATAATAATAATAATAATTATAATAATAATAATAATAATAATAATAATAATAATAATAATAATAATAATAATAATAATAATAATAATAATAATAATAATAATAATAATAATAAAAATATATATATATATATATATTTAGAAAAAAATAAATTAGTGTTCGCTCAATGTGTTTTTTTATCTAATCATTAACTACAGGAAAACTAAGAAAAAGAAGCTTGACATCATTATGCAAGAATTGGCTGAAGAAAAATGTGCAAGGATCGAAATGAGCAAACAGTTAGAAAGGGCGAATGAAACAATTCGGGCTTTACAGGCGAGTCTAACATCACCTCGCAGCGAGAGCGTTAACAGTGGGGAGTTCTTAGTGAATGCTGGCCCATCGAGTACTCATCAACAGGAAAATGAAACGGGAACGGAAATGTCTCGGTTCATGTCTTCGATAAACCAAATGTCCGTGACCTCTATCAACGTGCCAGAGTGCAAGTCTACCGTTGCAGGTGAGCAGATTGCTCGCCGTGACTATATATCATGGGTTGATCTTCTGTCGGATTCGCTCAAGCTGGCGGGTGTAGAGAACGAGCATACGAAATTTATTGTCTTCAAGGTCAAAGCGGGCACGAAGCTTTTGGAAATTTTTCGTAACACCAAGTCGATTCCTGACGCCCCAGACGAAATGACGTTTCCTTTCAAATGCTTTATACAGATTAAAACTGTATTTTGGATCCGCTTCGGATATAATGCTCCAGCGCCGCAAGCTGGCTTCAGTCATTCAGCGTTCGGATGAATCAGATTTAGCTTTCATTATGTGTGTTGGTTCTACAGCACGTCTGTGTGAATTCCAAGAAGAGAAAATGTTCGAAGAAATTGTGAGCGCTGTGGCTGCTCACGCTAGAAATAAGGATGTGAGAAAAGCAGCTCTCAAACTACAGAGCTGACAAGGATCGTTCACGGATTTGGTGGACGCGGTTCGTGAAATTGAGACTGTAGCTGTCAACGAGGAATACTGCCGGTTGAAACATGGTAAACAGGAAACGGTGTCAGTAGCAGCTATAAGCTCCGATAATACGAAAGCAGGTTCATTAAGACGAGGAAGTTACAGGCAGTGGATCCCTCGGGGAAGGTTTGGCTCTCTATATACCGGTCCTTCCAGAATCGACTCTCACTTGTGATCGCAACGCAGGGAGTACAACAGCAGTCTAGAATCTGAGACATCTCGCTGTTATAGATGCAACAGCATTTATCACCGAGCTGATTCCTGTTTTGCTATCGACAAAATTTGTTTGAATTGTAGATGTAAGGGTCACATCAGAAGAGCTTGTCGCCCGCCCTTCAGAAAAGAAAGTAAAGTTCAAGGTTGAAACCCGGACAATAAAATTGGTAAAATTGCTTTGGTTGACGCAGTTACAGAGGAGAAAGACGATGAGAAACCAGATAATAATGCAAGTGTTGATATGAATTTGTAATGTATCAATCATTTGGTCTACAAAAATTGATTTGAATTAATTCTTCTTTCACATTTCAATTCCATTGAAGTAAAGTGAGTTTGAAAAACAAAATAAAACATGTTGTATATCAGTGTAAATGATACATCCTATTTAATCACATTCGATCAGATTCCCTATTTGCAATGAATCTCTTACTTTGCAGTTTCAGATCGAAACATTCGCGATACCGGAAGTTTCTTCTGATGAGGGGCTAATAATAGCTGAAGTTGCTGGATTGGAGTGAGAGTTTCTCATCAACTCGGGGGTTCAGGTAAACACCCTAACCAAAGATCGATATGATCTGCTATGCAGTGATGATCGATACAGAAAGAAAATGTTTAATGTCGAAAGTAGTACAGATCGTCCGCTCAGAGCATATGCAACAGATTATGAAATACCCGTAACTTCTACCTTCGAGGCATTTTTGCATATATCTGACGACCGTCCAAGTTTTATTGAAAAATTTTACGTTGTGAAAGAATGTAGATCCTTGTTGGGAAGGGCGACCGCCACGCGCTATAGTGTACTATTGTTGGTGCTACAAGTACCTGTAAACACAGAAAAGTTTTCGACACCTTCGTGGTACATAGAACAGGACTTTGCATCGGTAACAGTAGACGACGTTTTCCCGAAATTTAATATTCCTCCGGTGCAACTACGTTATGATCAAACGAGACCACCATGTCGCAATGTCTTCATGAATATTCCGATAACTGTCAAGCCTATCGTTGAGAAGCGATTACAACAGCTACTTGCGGCGAACATTATCGAGCGTGTAACGGATGACATGGACGACACATTCTGTTCTTCGATGCTAGCTATACCTAAGGGAAAGAAGGACATCAGGCTAGTGATTGACCTTAGAGGGCCTAATAGTTATATACAAAGATCTCCATTTGCCATGCCATGCCTAGAGAAAATTCTAGCGGAACTAGACGGAGCGCAGTGGTTCTCGACTATAGATATGTCCAATGCGTTCTTTCACATTGAGCTACACGAGAATAGTCGCCACCTAACGAATTTTTGTACCGAGTTCGGAATGTTCCGGTGCATAAGGCTACCATTCGGGTTGTGCAATGCACCGGACATTTTCCAAGAAGTATTGCAACGGAAAATCCTTGTGGGCTGTGAAGGTGTGAAGAACTGTTTGGACGATATTCTCATTTTTGAGAAAACCCAAGAGGAGCACGACCACAATCTTAATGCAGTGATGGAGCACCTGCGAGCACATAATGTTAAGATTAACGTCTCGAAATGCGTTTTCAAGAGTCAATCGGTCAAGTTCTTGGGGTTTAGACTCACCGCAAATGGATGGCAAATTGAAGAGGAAAAGATGAGTGCAATAAGAGATTTCAGGAGACCGGATTCGATAGCGGAAGTCAAAAGTTTTTTAGGGTTGGTGACTTTTGTTGATAAGTTTGTACCAAATAGAGCCAACAAAACTGAAAAATTAAGAATGCTAGCCAATTCGGAAACCTTTTACTGGTCTGAGGAAGAGGAACGTGAATTTATAGAATTCAAGGACCAAGCTTTGAAAACAATTAAAACACTCGGGTACTTCAACACGGCAGATGCAACAGAACTCTTTGTTGATGCATCAGCCGTTGGTTTGGGAGCTGTTTTGGTGCAGTTCAATGATGCTGGCTTACCACGAATCATAGCATGCGCTTCCAAAGCTCTAACGGTAACTGAACAAAGATATCCCCATGCTCATCGTGAGGCTTTGGCAGTAGTATGGGGGGTAGAAAGGTTTGCGTACTATTTGTCTAGTAGATCTTTTACAATTCGAACTGATGCCGAGGCAAATCAGTTTATTTTTGGTGGGCAGCATCGAATAGGTAAGCGAGCGGTTTCACGAGCATAGGGATAGACTCTACGATTACAGCCCTTTGATTTTACAATTGAGCGAGTGTCAGGCGAAAACAATGTTGCTGATGTGCTTTCAAGGTTAATCAAACGATCTCAAGAAGCAGTACCATTCGAAGACATCGGCGATAATCATTTACTGTTTGCGTTGGACACAGGTAATATGGACATTTCTCTAGGAGAAATCGAAGCTGCTGCTGAACTAGATGCAGAGTTGCAACAATTACGCGAAGCATTAAAGTACGACAAATGGCCCCGCGATATGCGTAGATACGAAGCTCAAAAAAGTAGGAGGGTGGTATTCAAGACACGACCGCATGACGTTGACTACCGTATTCTTATAAAAAAAAAAATATTCCATTGAAGCAAATAGTAGAGGGAATTGCAACGCTTATTTTACAAAACTTCTGTAATGAAATTTCGAGGCACCAAAAGGTACCAGTTGCCGATTATTCTCGTTTACTGGTTAGTCCGTCCAGAATTCCAGACATTTTAGTATTTTGCAGTAGCCATTTATTACTAACAGCCACCAGCATAACAGGTGAAACCGGCACGAGATGACCGGTACTATTTTGTTTTTCCTCTTTTTAGCTGCTAACACCGAGCGTCCGTATGTATCCGGTACGGTTTAATAATGAAACTGATGGGGTGAAATGTTCGAACGATACGTTTTATACTAAGGCTTCGTCAGATAATTAGAAAGAAGGAGGGGCTACATAGATGATGGAATGGTAAAGACAAATGTTTCTTGAAAGCTGCGCCGGCCGCTGTCGTAATATTAACACCAACACAAACATGCATTTTTGCAAGGTTTTTTCCGCTAGCAGCAGCATTTGGTAAAACAGAAAATTCAATTAGCCGCTTCTGTACCAAAATTTCGAGGCACCAAAAGGTGCCAGTTGCCGATTATAGTTTCCTGGTTAGTCCGTCCAGAATTCCAGCCATTTAAGTGTTTTGCACTAGCCATTTACTACTAAAGCCACCAGCATTACGGGTGAAACCGGCACGAGATGACCGGTACTATTTTGTCTTTCCTCCTTTCAGCTGCTATCAACTAGCGTCCGCATGTCACTGGTGCGGTTTTGGAGTTAAAATGATGGGGCGCCGGCCGCTGTCATAAAATTAACCCCAACAAAAAGATGCATGAGCGGGGGCCTAGTGTGGTTGGTAACGTCTCCGTCAACCACGCTCGACGCCTGGGTTCGAATCCCACCGCCGACATAGGTGTCGATGGTTGTGAGGTGGCGTGATCCACTCACAACCAACCCAACTGGTCTAGATTCAATCCTAGCCGACACCGGGAGATTTTCTGAGGCGAAAAATCTCTGGGATCACGCCTTCCATCGCATGAGGAAGTAAAGCCGTTGGCGCCGGTCCGTTAATAAACGGGTCGTGAGTTAGGGTCCTGGGTGTGGAGTCGCCTCCCTGGGCGTCGGTGATTGGCCACAACAGTGGCGGAACTAGACCGACGGAAAATAAACGAGAATAAAAAAAAAAAAAAAAAAAAAAAGATGCATATTTGCAAGGTTTTTTCCGCTAGCAGCAGCATAAACATCGGAAACAGAAAGTGACAACAACAATAACAACAAAGTCAGATCGATTGTATCCGTTAGTGTCGACTGTGCTTGGGAAGAGAGGTAGTGATTGGCTGCGCGGTATGATTTAGACAATCGATATTAATTACCAATTTTTCAATAGTGTATCTCAAATAATAGTTTGTTTTTGTTACATAAATTTAACCGTAAAAGAATTTCTGATCGATTGATGCCAAAACCTCGAAAACCTGATTATAGATGACTGCAAAATAAGCGCTCAAAACCTGACCACTTTTCTCTGGTTTTCCCTGGTTGAATTACTAGATTTTCAAATTCAGGGGCCTAACTTCGATATAGACGTTAGTCAACGTCAAAAAAGCATCTGCACTACCTTGGTTCCCTAGTTTGCAAAGATGATAGAATTGTGTTACCCAGTTCATTTCGAACGAAAGCCATGATGTCAGCTCATGGTGGACATGTGGGAGAAGTCGCCATGAAACGCATCATGCGCGAATTTTTTTGGTGGCCGCGCATGGCTTCTGAAACCGAAAAGTTCGTAAAAGATTGTGAAACTTGCTGTATGCTCTCCAGAAAAAAATCGTCCTTTGCCAATATCTTCACGAGATCTTCCTGACGGACCATGGGAGATTGTACAAACAGATTTCCTGTCGATCCCGGGATATGGCTCGGGAGACTTTTTAACGGTGGTAGATACATATTCTCGCTATCTCTCTGTCGTTGAAATGAAGCGCAAAACAGCGGAGGCTACGAATAATGCACTTTGTGATATCTTCAAGCTTTGGGGTTGTCCGCGCATTCTACAGTGCGATAACGGTCCACCATTCAGTAGCACTACATTTTGTTCTTTCTGGGAGAATAAGGGAGTACATGTTCGAAAATCTATACCCTTATGTCCCCAAACAAATGGCCTTGTGGAGCGACAAAATCAGTCTATTATTAAAGCTGTAGCAGCATCTACACTTGACGGCACAAACTGGCGTTTGAGCTTAAACAAATTTGTGCACAATCATAATACGCTTATTCCGCATGCCAGGCTAAAAGTAACTCCTTTCGAGTTGATGGTGGGTTACAAATATCGTGGTACTTTTCCCAGTCTATGGACTGAATCTCTTCCAAAACAATTAGACAAGGAAAATGTTCGAGAGTTGGATGCGGAGGCAAAACTATATAGCAAGCACTACGCAGACGCGGTAAGATGCGCGAAAGAGAGTTATATCAAGATGGGTGATATTGTGTTGATGAGCCAGCAGAGGAAGTGCAAAAGTGACCCAACATTTTCGTCGGAACGGTTTACGGTAGTCGCTAGAACCGGTGCCAAAGCAGTAGTTATGAGTAACAATGGGGTTCAGTATACCAGAAATGTTAATGATTTCAAGCTAGCCCCTTCAATAAAAGAATCGTTTGCTCAGGATAGTATGAATCCAGACAGTGGTCATCACCACTTTAATTCTAGTGGATTAATTACAAATGCAGAGAAAGACTCGGAAAATCTCGCTATAGAACAAAACCTGGAGCTACTACAGTCAAGTTTATCACATCATTCTGAAAAGATTACTCTTCGTCATCGCCCAAATTAAAAGAGACCTAACCGTTTTGATGATAATTATATATATCAGATTTATCAGTAACCCTTGTATCAGAAAAAAATATGTAAAAATATTTGAATTACCGTATCAATAAATATTAACAATTAAAATGAAAAAAATGAGCGGGGGCCTAGTGTGGTTGGTAACGTCTCCGCCAACCACGCTCGACGCCTGGGTTCGAATCCCACCGCCGACATAGATGTCGATGGTTGTGAGGTGGCGTGATCCACTCACAACCAACCCAACTGGTCTAGATTCAATCCTAGCCGACACCGGGAGATTTTCTGAGGCGAAACATCTCTGGGATCACGTCTTCCATCGCATGAGGAAGTAAAGCCGTTGGCGCCGGTCCGTTAATAAACGGGTCGTGAGTTAGGGTCCTGGGTGTGGAGTCGCCTCCCTGGGCGTCGGTGATTGGCCACAACAGTGGCGGAACTAGACCGACGGAAAACAAGCGAGAAAAAAAAACAGCAGTATTGCAGTTTTTCCTCGATTGCACACGAATAGAAATGTACCAACGAAAATGTACTACTGTAATATGAATAGTACCGCTGCAGTACGAATAGTACCGCTGCAGTACGAATAGAAGCGTACCGCTGCAATCATAGACGAAGAGAGACCTGCGGTTCTTTACTCCATTGGTACTGTTGCTTTTACCGGCATGTTTTCTTTCAAGACATCAGTTTTTTCAGGTTCTGAAGCAGGTTTAGAAATTGTTCAAATATGGGGATTGTTTCAAACTTTTCGGAAAACTTTTACCTTCGAAACATCATATTAGTCTAAGCTGATGGAAGCAAACAATAAATTGACCTGGTGGGAAGGGGAGACTCTGTCAATTTTTATTTCGATATTGATACAGAGAATATCACAGGAAACGGATGGTGTCCATTCACGTCATCTGTGCTAGGAATGCTCGCATGTAATTGGTTAATAATTCGCGTGAATTTCTCATTGAAACTTTTTATCAATTTTACCGCTTAGCAATGAAATTAGCATATTACAAAAAATTTCTACATTTTATCCATCCAACAACATATTGGTTATTGTTTTTCATCTTGTGGTTATGCTGTTATTAATGTTTGAAATCTGACGCAACATTTGCCAGTTTCATTTCCAATTTTACAGAATGCATCCCAGTATAGTAAACAAAAACGTAGTCCCTCGTCAAAAAAAACGTTCTAGCCCTCACTCGTAGCAGGCATACTCTCGCACACGAGAGGGGAGCCTCTCCCTTATGGTGCTTATGAGGCTGCTGCGAACAGAATATAAAGTGAATGAAGTTTCAATGTGATAATCAGCAACAGCGATGCCAACCTTTTTTCGAGAAAAACAGGATGAATTCAAAATTAAAAATCTGGAGAAGGCTGGATATAAAAATTTGAAGCTGCTGGTGAAATTTGTTTAATTTTTGGTTCAAAAATGTTGCGTAAATAACAATTATATACATACATTGCACCGTATTTTTTCCTATAAACAAAAAGGGTGAAAGGGACAATGCATTGCAAATTTGATGTTTTACTGATGGAGATTATAGTCACTAGGTATAAAGTCAGGCGTACTCGAAATTTTGAGGATCCGACTGAAATTTGGCTTAAACCAGAAAACTGTAGGGCATGAATGCACGAAATATTGAAAAGACTGTAGTAGATACGAGTCTTAGAGTATTTTATTTATTGGAAATTGGAGAAAGATATTTTTCAGTGTTTCACACGCAACTTTATTCGTGTTAGGATATAGATAACGCAAAATTATATGCGGCAAATGAAAGAAAATAAAAATGGCAACGGAGCACGACAGAAATGCGATGATTGGTTTTTCGGGGAAACCCGACTAGCTTCGACGGTGACTTCGAAGGTGACGAATAGAATGCTGGCTAAAGCTGGCGCTTGTTTTTAAAACTGAAGATATTCAACCATTAGCTGTTTAGCTGGCGTGCACAAAAAAAACTGGAGATATCCAGGAAAAACTGGAGGGTTGGCAACGCTGATCAGCAACAATGATATAACAGCAATATGTATAACGACTTATTATATCTACAGCGACGCAAGCGATGAGATACTTCAGTCGGTGGCCAAACCCCAAATGCGTATCACGGAAGAGCTCCGTTGTGCTAAATTCACTTTACGAACTAATTTAATTTTTGTCATATGACTTACATTTTAAGTTCAGTAAAGCGGGGCATTCGGGGTTTGGCCACCGACGCTTGCGTCGCTGTTGGTATAATAAGTCGTTATACACAGTGTGCGTGAAACGACCACTCTCTCAGTTACAAAAATTAACTCCCACAGGGCAGTGTGTGCAGTTCATCGTGGCGTGCTGGGATACGGGAACACAATAATAGAGGGTGATTCGACTTTGGCTTAGGGTGAGTTATAGCTTTCCCAGTAGTTTAATCGGCCAAAACACATTGCCGGAGACAACGGAGATTGCGGGTTCGAGTCCCGTCTGGACGAGGAAAATTGAATTATAGTTTCCTCTAGAAAGCATGAACCTGCTCAGCTCCAATCACAATTAATGGGTAATACGATCTCTCAGGTTTTGCTGCATAAGTATCTTGGTGTCTGGTTCGACTTGGAAGGCACAAGGGGTTACCATGTTAGGTATCTGATGAAAAATGCCAACAACCGCATAAGGCTTTACCAAACAACCCAGTCAGAATTTCTTGGAACGAGAGTCGGACCATCGGACCCGTTTCTCTCAAAATTCATGCGGGTTGAACAAAATATGCTCGAATTATGTTTTAAACGCTCTTTCTTTCGATTTTTTTGTCTCTCTCGCTTTGATGCAGGATCTTATTCTCACCGATTGCAAACGTTGCGCAAACAGATGCACGATTTATTGTATTGGTGTGTGTGTTGAGTCCTCATTATTCTCATCGGTAGCGAACGTAGCGCAAACAGTTTTTATTTTAAATCGGGTTGTGATTAAAACTTAAATTATTTCGCGTGCGGTAAAAAAATAGTTTCGCGTGTTTAAAAAACAAAAAGACTGTCATGGCGGTTTCAAAAGTGTTTGTCCGGCTGCTGGTCAATAGTGCGTGTTTTTTGCCTTTCTCCTAGAAAGGTATAGCAATCACTTGCAAAACCGAAAGTATAAAAGTGCTCCAAAGGGCCGAAAGGCATATATCACTCGACTCAGCTCGACGAGCTGAGCATTTTCTGTATGTGTGTGTGTATGTGTGTGTGTGTATGTGCAGATTTTTATTCTCACTCACTTTTCTCAGAGATGGCTGGACCGATTTTCATGAAATTAATTGCAAATGAAAGGTCTAGTTGCCCCATAAGACCCTATTGAATTTCATTGTAATCGGATTGTTAGTTTCGAGGTTATAAATCAAAATGTGAAAATCATGAAACATCATTATCTCACAAACCACCCAACCGATTTGAACAAAATTGGTTTCAAATAAACGGGCTAACTGAAAAACCCTTAACTTTTGAATTTTATAAAGATTGAAATTGTGGTTCAAAAGTTATGAAAAGAACGTGTTCTGAAGATTGTTTAATCTCACTCATGTTTCTCAGAGATGGCTGGACCAATTTTCATAAAATCAGTGTCAAATGGAAGGTCTAGTTGCCCCATAAGACCCTATTGATTTGTTCTGCAATCGCACTATTACTTTGACTGTTATGTTTAAAAATGTGAAATCCAGCTTTGAAAAGGAACATATTCCGACGACTACTTGGACTCACTCACTTTTCTCAGAAATGGCTGACCCGATTTCCACAAAATTAGTGTCAAATAAAAAGTCTAGCTGCCTCATAACACCCTATTGAATTTTACTGTAATCGGACTGTAACTTCGTCTGTAATGTACCGAAATGTGAAAATCACGAAACTTCGATTTGACCAATATTATTATCAGATGAGCGGCCAGTTAAGAGTTAACTGATGAATTATGATTGAACACGTGGTTTCAAATTTTGGCTGCCCTATACGTTCCCATTTTATTTGATTAAAATCGAACTTAAACAACCGTTATGTATTTAATTGTTAATAAAACAACGAAAGTCTAATTTCTCAAAGATTACATGACTTATTCGAACATAACTAGTGTCATATGAACGAGTCATCTCTTAAACTTACAAATAACAAACTTCATAACAATTTGATATTTGGTTGAAAAGTTTTGGAAGAAAAGAAATTCAAAGACTGTTTATACCTGCTTTGATCGATATATGTGGCCTCAACATAATTTAAATGTGGTATCGTACTATTTGAACGTTTCAAATTCATTGATTCCTTGCGATGTGTTCAAAATCTGCAAATGCACGACGAATCGGCCATAAGATATGATCAAAGTCAAATAACAAATCGTTTGAAATGATTGGTTTTATCGAAATGACAACATTCTCGACTTTTGGCTTCTGTACATCGCCTTAATTCTGAATATACTCATATTGGGTGGTATTCGGTCATTTTCAGCAGATTATCTAGCTTATAGACTTATACTTATAGACTTAACTTATAGAAATACCCATATTGAGAGGTATTTAGTTATTTTGGTTGTTTTCCAGAAACTAAAAGTGGTCGTCTTTAAATTCAAAATGGTGTCCAAGCTCAATGTTTGGTTTCTATGCATCATCTCGATTACGGAAATATCCATATTGAGTATTATTCGGTCATTTTCGACTGTTTCCTAGAAGTTGCAATTTAGCAATTTAAAATAGTGCCTGAGGTCAATTGTTAGCTACATGCATCATTCTGGTTCCAGAGATACTCATATTGGATAGTATTTGTTTATTTTAGGCTGTTTTTCCCAAACCAAGTAGTCGCCATCTTGGATTTCAAAATAGTATTTAAGATAATTTCTGGCATCTAAGCGTCATTCTGGTTGAAGAAAAACCCATTTTGGGTGTTATTCGATCATTTTCGGCTGTTTCCCAGAAACCGGAAGTCGCCAACCTAGAATCCAAAATGGGGTCTGTGGTCGATTTCAGCTGCTGTGTATCATTCTATCCGGAGATACTCATGTTAGACGGAAATCAGCCAATTTTTATCTTCTGTTCATCTTTCTCGTTCCGGAGATACTCATATTTAATGGGAATCGTCCATTTCAGACCGTTTTCCAGAAACCGGAAGTCGCCATCTTACAATTCAAAACGTTGTCTGAAGTCGATTTGTGGCTCCAGTGCATCATAACGGTTCCGGAAATACCCATATTGGGTGGTATTTGCTCGTTTGCCGCTGTTTTTCCGAAACCGGAAGTCGCCATTTTGGATTTCATAATGACATTTGAAGACAATTCCGATCGATTTTAGCTCCTGGGTATCATTCTAGATCCGGATATTATTATATCGGGTGGAAATCGGCCATTTTGGTTGTTTTCCAGAAACCGGAAGTTGCCATATTACAATCCAAAATGTTGCCTGAGGTCGATTATGGAACAAATTTGTTACCAGTAAAAACATTCACCTGCCAAATATGGTTCCATTTAGTTGGTTAGCTTTCGAAATGTGCAGAAATTTGTGTTTCATTTGTATGGAACCCCTCCCTTCTAGAAAAGGGAGTGGTGTCGAACCATTATGGGCATATTTGTTACCCCTTAAAACATACACATGCCAAATTCGGTTTAAATTGCTTGGTTTGTTCTTGAGTTGTGCAGAAATTTATGTTTCATTTGTATGGGACCCCTCCCTTCCAGAAAAAGGGGGGGTTTCAAACTATCATAGGAACCTTTATCGGTACCAAAAACCCCTACATACAAATTTTCACGTCGATCGGTTCGGTAGTTTTCGAGCCTATATGGATCAGACAGACAGACCGGACTGCATTTTTATATGTATAGATTACAACATCAATATTTTAGAACCTTAAGAGTAATATACATTTATTGGATTGAAGCGTCCATGTAAATTTATTGAAACGAATAAAAGTTTGAATGAGAAAGGCTGGGTCTGACCGCTAGGTGGATTAATTTAGGTTTTTTCCAATGTGGCTGTGGTAAGCACTGGTTCTGAAGAACCATTAACCCCAGGGTCGCCGGTTCGTGTGGGTAGTGTGGGTAGTAGTACTCACTCGGAAAATATTCCTGTGGGTACTTATCCACACGGAACTATTGGACAAAACTAAGACAAAAATGACTATTGGACAAAACCAAGACAAAAATGACAGAAAGCTGCAGATTTCTGTACAGTTGTAAAGTTCCTCAGGGAAAAGGCTTATTTTTCAATTGTTCCCGAATTTGTTTGTTTTGTCTGATTAATCAATACCAGGCTTGTTAAGGGCCGGCGGTTGATCTGGGTACTATGGGTAGTAGTACCCACCCGGAAAATATCCATGTGGGTACTTACCCACTCGGGATTTTCGGGAAAAACAAAATTTTAATATTTTCCACGTTCGAAATTTAAAATGTGAGTGTAAATGTAGACGGTAAGAATTTCTCTAAACAAAATTCGCAGATCTGGCAACTCTGATGGTGAGTGATGCATTTGTATAGGAGCGTTGCCGTATCTATTTTCCTCCCCGATGCCTGACTACCCACTCGGGGAAAAAGTGCGACGCCGGCCCTGATTAACCCGATCAGCCTGAATTTTAGACAGGCTTGTTCATAACAACAATAGCATGCTCGGGAATGAAGGAATTTCAATTTAATGCTGCATTTTTTCCTACCGGAAATGCACGAGAGCATGGAAGAGGTTAGTCTACTTTGTGTGTGTTTGTTTTTTTGTGTTATTTCGATTAGAGTAAATCCTAATCCAGAGATTCTGCTGCTAGACTACTGCTGCTGTTGGAACCACTGCTGCTGCTGGGACTATTGCTACTGCTGCTGGGACTGCTGCCGAATTGTTGCCTTCAATCAGTTCCGTGGAAACTTTAGGAGCAACTATTACAACATGGTCCAACGATCAATTGGAAGGCTCAGAAATGCTCAAAGGGATCGGTAAACTTGCTTCAACGGGAAAATCAGGGTAAAAATTCAATGTTTTCGTTATGAGAACAATTGCTTATGTTTTCCCTTTATTTTACTTTTTAGACTGATACGAAAAATTCAGCGATTGCGACATCGATCGGCAAGCAAGCCTACACAATTGGAACGCTGCGTTATACACATATTCTGTTGTTGCCAAGAAATGAATTAATTTAATAATTTAATTTAATAATTAAACAGAATAAAATTCAATTCATTTCAATTCAATATATGCTACGCTTTTTTAAATGATAGAATGATCAAAATAAACGAAAAGAATGAAAACTCAAATTATTGTAACCTTTTTTTTAATGATTACAATACCCTTGTTAACAAGTCTAGCGTAGTAGTAAAGTTTATTCACTTCGCTCGTGTGGTTCAACGTTTGACGGTACGTTTGGTTTTTCTTGCTTCAGTCTCTGTGCCACTTTATCTATTCATTCTTGTCATACCTATTCACCTATGGGTTGTTTATATAAAGTTATATGCAAATAACAACAACAGAGTTTAGAGCTATTTCCACTACTTTCGGGAAGTATCCAAGCCGTGGCGCGAATGCAAAAGCACAAAATATAGTCGACAACGGTATTTTTCATTCGCACGGCGGCAACATGGCACTGCCCCGGACATTGCACGGCGGCTTGATGTGAATACGTTCGAAATAGCACTGTATAGCACTAATAACACTGTTAGAGACACCTCACCACTGCGGCTGTGGCACCTGGATATCAGAGTGGCCAGTTTTGTAACATAAGCGATTTCGTTGAGCGCCGGGCGGAAAAAGTTTCCTTTTTACTCCAAAAATGAGCCATGAAAATTTGAAGTTGTTCCGAGTTCATTTAATGGACCCACAAAACGCTTATATTTAAAAAAATAGATTCTCTTAAGAATTGCTGTTTTTTATCTCTTTATGATTTCTTTTGCCTTAGTTTCTTGAAATAGTTGTATATTTTGCCTCGAAATACTCTTTAATCATAAAGCCATATCACATGGGATATTCACATGTTACGTAACGCTAAATTTTAGCAATTTTGAATACCTTCCATCCCTGAATAACACAATTTTGCATGGGGGCCTCGCACAATGGACCTCCTCATTGAATCTCCCCTTCTTCTGAGCACGTTACGTAAAAAATGAATGACCTCTTGTATTCGTTAGAGGAATGGAAGCTGCCATTCAGTGATTATATCCCTAGTGAACCGTCACAATCGGATTGGTGAAGCAAAATTATTAAAGTTATCAAGAGCTTTTTGTATGGATTTAATGTTAGTTTTAGTATTATTATTATTTTTTTCTATGAAACAGTTCAGCGCTAGTTAAATATAGTCGGTAGATCTCATGTTGATCGAATTGCAATTCTTATGAGTTATGATGGAACAGCAAAGTCCTTAGGCGCGCTTAAAATTGATTTAAGCTCCGGCAAAAATATCGCCTAAGAAGTTCATAATACGCTAGTGGATTGGAATATTTCGGAAAAGTTTCGGAAACTAACCAATATTGTTTGTCCTCTTCATATCTATAAACTTTTATGCAAAATATATTACATGGCAAAAGCATCGGACCTTAAACACCTTTCTACAACCATTTTACAAGAGCATCAAACGAAATCATTCACAGCTTCAATGATCCAAAAGTTCGCTCAAAATGGTTTGATGATGATTGCAATCAAATTAAGCAATTTTATGCAATGAAGTTCGCGGCTATTATGAAGTGCTCTTGGAGTTAGCATTCACATTTCTTGGTTGTAAAGCGACCCTTTTTCACTTATCACACGCAAGATTCATGGTAAAAAAAACATTTAGGGTAAGAACACCACAATTCGCCCATACCCCAGAATTAGCCTACTCACTGGTTCCACCGTATTTTATTTATTTATTCATTTTCGTCAAACAAAAGTAGACTACATATGTTTAAAACTAACTTACATGCTATGTGCTATTTATACTAGTGGAAGCAAAAAAAAAGAGTTTATACATAATTGAAAAATATTTTCTCTACTTGACGGATTATTACAATAAATGTTTTCTATCGATTTAAATTGCGCGTTGAATTGAAATATTGTTTTAATTTAGTTCTCGACATAGAAAAGTCAATTGCTTCACCGTGTTGGTTATACACTAACATCATTTGATTAATAGGCCCGTATTTAGCATAATTGTTTCGTTGATGATTTAAAGAAAACAAAGTCCGAGTTCGTAAATTTCTAGAAGGTACATAAAAATTGAGTTTTGATAATATTTCGGGTGAATCGACACGTTGAGATACGATATCGTTAACAAATGACATCATTGCGAATTCACGACGGGCTTTTAATGATTGGATGTCAATAAGTCTGCAGCGTTCGTCAGATGATGGTAGGGGAAATGACGTCCATCGTAGATTACGAAGTGCATATAACAGGAATTGTTTTTGCATTGATTCTATTCTGTTTACATGTGTTGCAGAAAACGGAGACCATACAATGCTACAGTATTCTAAAAGTGACCTGACACAGGAATTATAAAAAGTTTTTATTGTGTATGGATCTTGGAAATTATAGCAGAAACGTTTTATAAAACTGAGCATGTTACTAGCCTTATTAATAATTGTATTGTAGTGATCAGTGAATGTTAATTTTGAGTCGAGTATGACTCCTAAGTCCCTAACTCGTTCACATTTCTCTATCACCTGATCTCCTAAGGAAATAATATTGCTTGGAATGTTTCTTTTTCTGCCAAAAGCAATCGAACTACATTTTTTTACGTTTAGCTGAAGAAGGCTTTTTTTACACCAAATGTAAAAATATTTTGTCTCGTTACGAAAAAATGTTTACATCATCAGCGTTTTTAATTTCAATAAAAAGTTTTATATCGTCGGCATAAATAAGAGTTTTTACATGTTTTAGAATAAAGGAAATGTCGTTTACAAATAATATAAATAGTAGAGGGCCCAAGTGAGAGCCTTGAGGAACCCCTGAGGTTACCTGAATAGGTTTCGATAGTCTACCTTTAAATTTGACTGTTTGTTGACGGTCTGTCAAATACGATTCAATCCATTTGAGTAATTGTGGATGAATTCCAATTTTTCGTAACTTGAAGAGAAGCAGGGGTATATCAATGCGATCGAAAGCTTTGCTGAAGTCAGTATATAAGGTTTCAACATAATTACCTTTATCCATTGCGTTCAAAGAGAAGTTAATAAACTCGAGTAAGTTAGTTGTTGTTGAGCGCCCTTTGAAAAAGCCGTGTTGCGTTGGAGTAATTCTATTTTTTATTTGGTGGAATAACTTTTTGTTTATTATTGCTTCAAAAAGCTTAGGTATACAAGAAAGAATGGCTATGCCTCGATAGTTGCTAATGTCGGATTTTTTACCAAATTTGAACACAGGCACTAGATATGAGTTTTTCCAGAATTTCGGGAAACAACCAGATTCCAGCGACATATTGAAAATCAAGAACAGTGGGGAAGTTAGCTCTTTAGCTAAATGTTTCATAAATGCTGGCGGAATTCCGTCTGGTCCCGGACCTTAAGACGCATCCAAAGCTTTAATGTATCTTCAATTTCGCTTGCGCTGACATGTTCAATATTGAAGTAGTTGGGAAACTCAGGAAAGTTGGTGAAGAATGTATAGTCACGATCAGATTCTGAGAAAGTTGTATCCAATGTATATCCACTATATTTATAACCTATCAGATTCATCATAAAATTATGCTAAATCCCAATTTATTTTCAGTTTTAGTTGATTTTTGATCGCATTTTCTATGTTTAAACACAGTTTCAAAACTTGGTGTCATTTTGACAACATATGTTTTCTAATTATGCATATGGAACCTAAAAATGAATCGAAGGTAAAGTGGTACAAAGTCACATTTAGTTTAAATTTTTTCCTATCAACTCGATCAACTTTGACTTGTAGTTGACAATTGAGATGATTTTTTTTTGTATTCTGTCGTTCTTTGGACTGAAAAGTGACACAAATTAACTGGGCGAAATGTGGGTAGCCCAAATCACACGAGCGCTAGAATTCGCCTGGGTCGAAATCTAGTTCACTGGTTTGAATTTTCTGGTTGAACCAGTTTTCGCCCGCTGCTGTCAAGCGCAAGTCAGGTGTGTAAAACAAAGTGTTTATGTGCAGTAAATGGTTCTAACTGTGTGTTTATCAGTTAATACACACTTCGCATCGCCTTAAAATGGTAAAAAATGCTTTTATGTTACTTCTGTGCAATTATTAACACTCTTTAATTTCAACAGCAACACCAACAATCAGCAAAATATCGAAGTGCATACTCGGAGGAAGCTGCATCTACTGCAGTTTTGAGAGTACGCAATAAGAAAATTGGTGTTAATGAAGCTGCCCGGCTTTATGGTGTGCCAAGATCAACAATTCGGTCGAGATTGAAAAAAAAGGAACAGACTGTTTTTCGTTCCGGCCGGATGACGCTGACTATGGAGGATGAAAGTATGTTTGAAGGCTGGATCGTTGACATACAGCAGAGAGGTATACCCAAGCATGGAAATTTTCACTCACTAGCAATATTTCATGCAAATGTGTTCTTTGATTCATCAGGTATCGTTCAATTGTTTCCACTCGCGTACAAGTTTTCCATAGAAACGCTGCTGATTGTTTTTCGCTTCTAAAAGTTCCGAATACCATAGAAGTCGACTTAATGATTCAAACACGATAGTATTTATTGTATCCAAGTTCACTTGCATTCAACGGTAACGCGAGAAGCTTTGAGATATTATCGCCAGTGATACAAATTATGAATCCAAATGAACGTTAGCTTGCGTTCAACTGTTTGCTTACCGGAGCAACTAGGTATCATCAATGCTTACAAAAAGGGTAGTATGGTGCATTAGCATGTGATATTTGAAATCACTTAGAATCATCGCGGTGTATCACGGTGAAAGCACGATGTGGAGTAGTCGAATTACGCCTGCAAGCAACCAACATTTGAAAGAATCGCTGCGATCGCTCGATTGCAATCGTTTACGATTCTTTCGTGAACCACTCGCTATATGTTGCTCGCTCCACCTAAAGCAGGCAATACTGAAACAAAATCATCAAAGAAAGCTACCATATATTTCTTTGCTATAAGTTGTCTCTTGCATGCGTGAGAATGTGTAACTTTTTATAGCGATGGTTTGCTGGGATTGAAAGCTTATGAATAGCAAGTTCAGAAATAATACCCAAATGATTGTTATGCGATACGATTTTTTCCATCCTTGGGTATACCTATTACCAAAGAAAAGCTAGCGGACAGTATCAAATAGTTCTTGGACGCCAATCCACGACCAAGTCCGTTCAACAACAACCGACCGAGTTTGTTAAACGCTTTTATTGTTCTGAGTGGTATTTGAAACAACAATTTTATTCGCATGTAAAAAATGGTTACGTCTGTTTTTGAATCGTCATCCGGGTATTTCTCTGAGAACTCCTGAATTCGTGACAAATGCCAGTGCGAAAGTTTCGCCGTCAGACATAAGAGCATGGTACGGCAAAGTTGAATTCTATCTTATGCAGAGAAACATGATGGAAATTCTTGAAGATCCCACGAGAATCATAAATGGTGATGAGACCAGTTTTCAGCTGAACTCCAAGACGAAAGCAGTTTTAGCGCAACGGGGAAGTCGAAATGTTTATGATATTGAACGGTCCAGCAGTAAAGTCAACGAAACAACGATGTTTTCTTTCCATGCCTCTGGAGAAACAGTTCCTCCTACTGTTATCTATCCATATAAAAGTGTTCCGCGAGAAGTTGCACAATCAGTTCCTTCGACCTGGGGAATTGCAAAATCTGATAATGGCTGGATGACTGTTCCGAGATTACATTCGGAATGTTTTGAATCTACATTTGGAAAGAAAGAAGATCAAGAAACCTGTACTTTTTATTATAGATGGACACAGAAGTCATATAAATTTAAATATGTCAGAACTGTGTCGAGAGTTAGGCATTATTCTAGTTGCGTTGTTTCCTAATGCAACCAGACTGATGCAACCTGCTGATGTGTCAGCGTTTAAACCATTGAAGAATGGGTGGCCGAAAGCGGTTGCACAGTTCAGAGAGGATAATCCATACGAAGCAGTAACATTGAGAAACTTTGCCGTGGTTTTACAAAACTGTCTGCGTCGTTCGTTGACAATACAGAGTATTAAGAGCGGTTTCAGAGCTTTTGGGTTGTATCCTTGGAATAAAGATGCAATCGATTTTTCCAAATGCTTGGGAGGATCGACCACATACGATGAGGACACTGTGTCAACCGATAAACAGTCAGTTTGTGCAATTGAAGTCTCAAAAAGGCAAGAAATTTCAAGTCTAAAACGTTCCCTCGAACAATGTGCTACTGTCATTGGTCAACACAGGATTAAGAAGTTTAGAAGCGATTTTGTTTCCTTTGACAACCACGATGAAGAGTCACTTTTTGAAATATATCGCATTATTCATGAATATTGGCCAGATCTCATTCGCTTAGTTGATCTTACTGATGAAGTGGAAACTGGTGGAGAAGCCACAATAGCAACTCAAGAAACCGATTCCAATGTACTGATAGAATCCTTTGAACTGTCCAGAGATGAGACTCCAGATACTTCTAAACCAACATTGGAGGATATTTTGACATAACCATCGATCCCAAAATGCGATCGTAAACGGGAATACAAATCGAGGCGCTACCATGTTTTAACATCGGATGAATTTTTGAATGAATTTAAACAGAAGGAGGAAGAAAAAAAGATACTTGAGATAGAGAAAGAAACAGAAAAATTGCTCGTTTGCAACGCAAGATGGACAACGAACTCAAAAAGAAGACTCAAGCAGAAAAGAACAGTAGAAATAAACTTGTAACTAAGCGAAAACAATCAGTCCTTTCACAGAAGAACTAAGCAGCTCATTTAATAAATGTATTCTCGAAAACTTTTTTTGTGTTGTAGTCATATTTTACTTTCCTGCCCTTGATCACTTCACCTGCTGATTGTGGGAAAATTATTAATGTAATAAGTTCATTTGTAACAGTTTTATAGGGCACATTACATAATCTTTAAAAAATAGTTGGTTTTCAACAATTTCGTATTAAATTATAGGAAGGCGAAAACTGCGTCTCAGGGTGGGCGAATATAGGATAGTTTGGGGCGAATTGTGGTACTTCAGCATGGCAGCAAAAATGAATTTTTTTCCTACGAATTGGTTCTCTTCCCGCTATAAAAGCTTAATGCTATAAAATATGAACCCATTCGAGTAATTATATTTGATTTGACGAATTTGAAATTAACTTATGGCAATGATTTTTTGTGTTTCAACGTAAAAGTCTGATAAAGTGCGCGAATTCTGGGGTCGTTACCCTATTGCTTGCGAAAATATTTGCTCCGATTATTGATACATTGCATTCGAGACATGTCCCTTTTTATAGTCAAACTTTACATTCAGGTGTTTTTCGGGTGTACGAATGCTATCCAATCCAAAAGTTATGAATTTTCTACATGATTCTTTCACATATATTGAAATTGATAGTCGTTTCAGACGCTGTAACTGAAAAGATGAAGAATCGCTTGTGGCATTTAAGCGCAGAATAAGTTGGATTGGTTTGATATCCCGTTTGAAATTAAACAAAAATTGATCAGGCGATCAAAAGCGAATGGTCCTTAAGGTGGAACGTTATTGAAGCCAAAAACAGCCAATTTCAAGCCACCACTTTTAATTTTCAGAAGCACAAGACTCGGAAATAGATAATGCCCTGTTTACTTCAACGCAGCAATCATAAAACAGCGTGCTCACAGATGACGCATTACCTGTTACCGAGTCTTGTGCGTTGGTAAGTTCTAAGTCCATTTAATGTGGGTCCATTAAATAAACTCCGATCAACTTCAAATTTTCGTGGCTTATTGTAAAGGTCAAAAGGAAACTTTTTCAGCCCAGCGCTCATTAAGATCGATAGTTTCCAAACCGTCCATATAAAATATGGCCACTCTACTGGATATGCGAATGACCTACACAATTGAAACAAAGCGGATTTTTTTTTATAATATACAAACTAGAACAATGCTGTTATACACTCAAAACAAGCAGGCCCAGTGAATCGCTCTAGGCTTTGCAGACAAAATGATTAAGATTGAATTTGTGAAGATTTTCTTAGCTTTAAAATTTCAAATTTATTTAAATTTAAATATAAAACTATAAAATTTCTGTGCCGTTTTAAGGAAAAATTGTACACCCTGATTAACTGAAGAATGAATAAATAATGAAAATCATATTTCTTCTCCTTGTTCATTGATTTTAATACACACTTTTTATTTATCCTAAAATTAAAAAAATGGCAAACAATGTTAATTGATTAAATCTTTCGAACAATCAATTACTTCTTATACACTCGCGGTAGTTTGAAACCGATTCATTTAATAAAATCAATTATATCAAAATCAATAACTAGTTGCACGTTTCCGGCGATGCTCGGAATGAATTCAAAATTTAGAATCATTTTTTATATTTCTCTGCCGCATTAGCACAACTTACCTTAGAAATACTGATATTCAATTTTATTTTGAGATTAGGGCTGCTCTACAGAAACTGCAAGTCGCCTTCAAAATGACGTCTGGGGTGTGATCGAACTCTTTGACGTTACAATAAAATCCTTTGGACATTGAGCCAGCTTGATCTTTATTCCTATTTATATTGTAATTATTTTAGTGTTAGCAAACCGCAGTGCCAGGTTCACAATTTGTGTTTGACGATGCCTGTTGTTTGTTTATACGTATGAATAATTGTCAGTAAACGTCTAAGCAAAAATTATGCATATGCATACTTCATCGTTATGTTTTTGTTTAATTTTGTTTAATAGCCTCGTTTGATTCCATTTTATTATAGCGTAGTCGCGCGTTGAAGATCCAGATTCGAAGTTTTGGCGGAATAAGGCCTTAAGGGAGACCCTTTGTGACCAAATTGGAAGGCCATTTCGTACGCTAGTTTTGGCGCGGACGTTGTGAAAGGCGAGTTGAAGCCATCCATAGTGCAACAGTGACACCCTACCAGCCGATTGTCCATCGATCTACCCTTGTGACGCCCCACCGGTAACCACCGAGGCCGCCTTGTCTGATACTACAACACCCAGTTGGACAGAAGACCGGATCCGATCAGTGAAACCACCGAATCTCGGGGGCAGCAAAGCAGCCACCCAGCCAGCATCTACCTCCCCAGCGAGCGAAGTGCCCGACGGATGTTTAAACGTGAAAAGATATGCGCAAGTAAATTGAATCCCTAATCTTCCTTCCCGCTAAAAGTAAATTTAATAAAAATTTTGTATGGTCTCGGAATTTTTAAGCTGTTCTTCATTAAATCAATTGTGAGTCCTTTTGACTTGTTTCCACTCCATAGTATACGTCAAAGCTGGTAAGAAAAGAAAACAGCTAGAAGCTAGTGAACTGTAACAGGGGTTCCACTTTTGAAAGTATTGAAATTATTGGCCTAATACCACTTCAGGCTATATTCCTGATACCGGAGTTGTCATCTTGGAGATCGAGATTGCTATTGGGAATGATTTCTGGCCTTTGGGCATAATATTGTTTCTGAAAATACTGAGATTGGATTGTATTTGACCACCATGGGTAGAGATACCATCCGTCCTGATTTTGAGATCCTAATTAAGAGTCCTGATTTATTTTTCATATTCTGGCATTTGTCCTGATTTTCTTGAAATAGTCACTTTCGTAGCGTAACTTTTACGATTTCGGGACACAACGCTCACTGCGAACGAATTTTTTGTTCTGTTGAATCTCAGTCAAGTGACGAAAGAAATCTTCTAGGTGTTTAAATCGTTGAACATCTAGTAATTGTGTAGTAACGAGGCAGGCCCGCGTTTCAAAAAAATGTCCTATTTAGAAATACGTCCTGCGGAACGTGTCACACGCCTTTAAAATGCCCCGCGTTTTCAACACAATAGAACCACCCGATGTCATATTTTACACTGCGACAGTAATTCTACAATCATTCTACTCATTTATTTCCCCCATCTACAACAGTTAAATCAAAGAAGCGTAGATCAAATGAAAGGCAAAGCATAGGTACTAACCTTACGCTGTCGAAACTTGACCTTTCTGTTTATTTGACACATACTTTGCGGCCAACTATTAGAATACAGAACGATTGCGGGTCTAGCCGTACAGATGGTCGGGTTTGATGTTTTTCAAACCCATACCCGACCCGAACCCGAATTTTTTTTCCGGTCGAAAGCTGAGCCCGACCCGAACCCGAAACTTTTTTTTCGTTCAAACCCGAACCCGACCCGAACCCGAAAATTTTATTTCTTTGAAACCCGAACCCGACCCGAGCCTGAAATTGTGAAACCCGAACCCGACACGAACCCGAGATTTCATAGATTTTATAGTCGGATTCCGGTTTCTGAAAAACAGCGGCAAATGATCAAATACCATCCAATATGGGTATTTCCGGAATTGTCATGATGCACTGAAGCCACAAATCGACCTCAGATAACATTTTGAATTGTAAGATGGCGACTTTTGAGTGTTTCTTCAACCAGAATGACGCTCAGAGGCCAAAAACTGTCCCCTAATGCCATTTTGAAATTCAAGATGGCGACTTCCAGTTTCCGAAAAACAGCGGTATATGACCAGATACCACCCAATATGGGTATTTCCGGAATTGTTATTACGCACTGAAGCCACAAATCGACCTATCGACCTCAGACAACATTTTGAATTGTAAGATGGTGACTTCCGTTGTCTGGAAAACAGCCGAAAATGACCAAATACCACCCAATATGCGTGTTTCTTTAACCAGAATGACGCTCAGAGGCCAAAAACTGTCCCCTAATGCCATTTTGAAATTCAAGATGGAGGCTTCCGGTTTCTGAAAAACAGCGGCAAATGACCAACACCACCCTATATGGGTATTCCGGAATTTTTATGACGCACTGAAGCCACAAATCGACCTCAGACAACATTTTTGAATTATAAGATGGCGACTTCCGGTGTCTGGAATACAGCCAAAAATGACAAAATACCACCCAATATGAGTGTTTCTTCAATCAGCATGACGCTCAGGGGTCAGAAATTGTCTACAAATGCCATTTTAAAATCCAAGATGGCGACTTCCGGTTTCTGAAAAATAGCCTGAAGTGACCAAATACACCCCAATATGTGTATCACCATATCCAGAATGATGCAAGGAGCTAAAAATTGACCTCAGGCAACTTCTGGGAAACAGCCGAAAATAACCGAATACTACTACATATGGATATTTCCGTAATCGAAATGATGTATAGAAGCCAAGCATTGACCCTGGACACCATTATGAATTCGAAGATGACCACTTTCAGTTTCTAAAAAACAACGAAAATGACTGAAATGCATTCAATATATTTCCGGAATAGAGGTGATGAACAAAAGCCAAAAGTCGAGGATGTTGTCATTCCGATAAAACCAATCATTTCAAATGATATAAACAAATCGCAAAGAATCAATGAATTTGAAATGTTTAAAATGATTAAATTGAACACTAAAATAGGCGAGACGAAGTTTGCCGGGTCAGCTAGTGGGTCAATAAAAATATCAAGAATCGCTCGAAAATCCATTTTTGTAAAGACCGTTTAACCGATTTGTGCACGAGGGGTCCATTAATATGAACTAACTTAAGTGGATTTCTCATTTTTTCCCTACATTCAATCATTTAGACACAAAAATATCCTTTTAAGACCTCATGTCACAGTGCACAGTGGTCCAGGAATGCAATCTAGCGGAACAAAATTAATAACTCCGGATCGTGTTGATTTTTTGAGGTAGTGATTTCGGAAATGTTTATTATAATAATCAAGGAATATTTTTGTATGAAAATATTTGTACTAAACGTGTACTAAATTAGTACTATTTTTTTTTGTCTTCATTTTTTCAATTTAGAAGTATGGTTTCTTCTACAAAGTTGTTTATTAGCCAATTATATGAAAGTCTTTCAAAGTCACAACTGTTCAAGAATGCATCGTGTATGAGATATTCATTTTTTTTGGACAAAATGGACAAAAAACAATTTTTTTCATTTTGTTTTTATTTTTTCTAGGTGTACTAACAACTTTTATGAGTTTCTTATCATAAATCCTTTAAACTTTAATCTTTGCCGCAGAAAAAGGATGCCTATGGCGTGTAGTTTTTAAGATATCTAAAAAAACTAAAATTTCGATGATTTTTTCAAAATGTCATAATTCCATTAGCGCACAAAAGCGCAACCTGAAACTCTCAGGGCTGAAAGAATACTAAACAAGGTGTCTATAGACAAAATTTCAGCCCGGAACTCCTTGGAGCTTTTATTTTGTGAGTAATTTTGTAAAATTCTACAAAATTAGGAACAAACGTGCTATTTTGTTTCCAATAATATGCCCAATGTCTACGGAGATGGTAAAGAGAATTAAATATGAATACTTTTGGTAAAAAGTAAAAAATATTTAGTTCATTATTTACAATGAACTAATGAAGTCTTATGAAATGGTTTTTTTTTCAATTGGATACTTTTTAAGATGCTAATCAATAACGCAGAATTGAGTTGTATTCTTTTTACCAGTTTTCACCGACAATTCACAGACTATTAATGTACGGTACATCTATCACCAGGCATTGTATTATGCCTATAGGTATGATGTCAGAAGAAGTTCAAGAGGCATGGAATAAATCCGTTAAAAATTATCGAGAATTTCACTCAAGAAAATTCAGCCGCCTAGTGAACATGGAAGATGTTTTCAAAAGCCTTTTACACATATATGATCCGATAATTTCTCTAAATCATTAAACATAAGACCATTCAATTGATGATCTTCCAAGTGAAGTTCAAAACCTTACAGTAGATGAAACTGGATTTGGAAGATGTTTTTTTAATGTATAGAGAAATGAAGAGGAATAGGAACAAATCAGCTTTGAACAATGATTTCATAAGACCTGAATAGCTAATTTTAAATGTTGAACTAAATATTTTTAGACCATAAGATTTCATATTTAATTCTCTTTAACAGCGCCGTAGACATTGGGCATAATATTGGAAACAAAATAGCACTTTTTTACTAATTTTGAAGAATTTTACAAAATTACTCATAGAGTAAAAGCTCCAAGGAGTTCGGGGCTGAAATTTTGTCTGCAGACACCTTGTTTAATAATTTTTCAGCCGTGAGAGTTTCAGGTTGCGCTTTCGTGCGCTAATGGAGATATGACATTTTAAACAAAATCAAAAAAATAGTATTTTTTATATATCTCAAAAAGTACATGCCATAGCCATCATAATTCTGCGGCAAAGATCAAAGTTTTAAGGATTTATGATTAGAAACTCTTAAAGTTTGTTAGTACACTTAAAAGAAAAATAAAATAAAATGAAAATAACAGTTTTTTGTCCATTTTGTTCAAAAAAATCAATATCTCATACACGCATTCATGCATTCTTGAATCCCTCGTCAAAAAAAACGTTCTAGCCCTCACTCGTAGCAGGCATACTCTCGCACACGAGAGGGGAACCTCTCCCTTATGGTGCTTATGAGGCTGCTGCGAACAGAATATAAAGTGAATGAAGTTTCAATGTGATAATCAGCAACAGCGATGCCAACCTGTTTTCGAGAAAAACTGGATGAATTCAAAATTAAAAATCTGGAGAAGGCTGGATATAAAAATTTGAAGCTGCTGCTGAAATTTGTTTAATTTTTGGTTCAAAAATGTTGCGTAAATAACAATATATACATACATTGCACCGTATTTTTTCCTATAAACAAAAAGGGTGAAAGAGACAATGCATTGCAAATTTGATCTTTTACTGATGGAGATTATAGTCACTAGGTATAAAGTCAGGCGTACTCGAAATTTTGAGGATCCGACTGAAATTTGGTTTAAACCAGAAAACTGTAGGGCATGAATGCACGAAATATTGAAAAGACTGTAGTAGATACGAGTCTTAGAGTATTTTATTTATTGGCAATTTGAGAAAGATATTTTTCAGTGTTTCGCACGCAACTTTAT